>NC_079514.1:5790616-5832659 GCF_000801105.2 Raphanus sativus
GTTTTGCTCCGGTTCGCGTTTCTGTTGTCTAGGGTTTGAAGTAGTTCAAAGGCCTTTGAGATTTCGTTAGATCGAACAATTCTCACAGCGTGAAGACAATTCTGTCTCGAACGGAGGTTGGTCTCGTTGGAGGCTCGGTTTTGTTTTTTCGAGATCCGACGAAACACAGGTTTCAGTTTGGGTTTATTCCGGCGGCGCTTGTGGCGGAGAAGATCAAATTGAGGCGGTTGGTTTGTGTGTCGCACTAACCGAGCAGATTTCTCTCTCGATTGGAGCCTCCCTGTTTCTTTCTCCGACGAGGTCGTACGGGTGGTGGAGTGGGAGATTGCGGCAGACTAGCGGGAGCTAGGGTTTCCTGCGCTTTGGGCCTCGGGCCGATTTGTAATGTTGGGCCTGGTTGTGTTTATGGGCTTTTAAAACTTTGGCTTTGGGCCTTTTTTAATATAAATTCTAGAGGGGAAAAAAAATTTGCTGCAAGAAAGAGGAAATAAGTTATAGCAAAGGAATTGTTGGTTCGTTTGTGTTTGGAAACAGACTTTGATAATGTGAGGGCATGTGATTGATAACATTATCTCACACTCATTAATAACGTAGGGTCTCTGATTATGAAATGTCATAAATATCCGTAACCCTCTTTCTCTCTCTCTATCTCATCTGCACTGCACGCAACTTCGACGTTACGTAAATCTGGTATCTGAGTCTGAGGTTTTCCCATTTCCATATCCGTACACTGCCTGCCACCATGTTAGGACTACTTACTAGCTATCTTTTTAAAAGTACTATAGCACACTTTTCTCTCTTTTCTTTTTAATTAGAGCTTCATAACTAATGACATTTTCTTATAACTAAAAATATGTTGTTTCCAAAAAAACACACAAATATATATAATAGTATAATACACGCTTATATGGATAACTGATAAATTGGAACTAACATTTGATAATACATGGGCCATAGTTGCAGACGAAGAAGCCTTTTTGTAGGTCCTTCACACCGCCATGTTCATGGAGTTTTTTGTTTAATCTTATTGTCAACGAGTTGTGTACTTTATTACTCAATTATATATATATATATATATATATACAAGAAGCCGAGCTAAGTTAGGATGTGTCTAAGGTGGCAGATAGTGTCGATCTTGGCGATAAACTCTATTATTCCTTGTCTGAATCATAAGAAACTTTCTTCACCACGATGTATAGGTTAGATAACATTAATGCACCTTTGTAAGATTTTCTAAACCTCCTTTACCAAGAAGCTCACTGTTCTTGAAACCCTTTGTGGCAATGTAGAGATCCTTGTAAGCGAGACTATATGAGCCAAACTGAGTCTTCCAATCATCAAGAACTTCTTCCTTCTCAAGAACATTATGTATGTCTTGATATATAATCACTAAGAAGTCCTGGAAGACAATATGTCTGATGCATTCCCATTGAGCTTGAAGGTCCAACCAAGAATATTGTGAGATGAAAGAACAGATCCCGTTGATGAAGTGAAGCCAACATACATCCACTCCAGGAGATATTGCGATAAATCTTAATTTGGTTACAGAAAGCAATGAAATATTTGTCTTAGCGTCATTAAGAGGATAAATTGTGAATTTCAGTTGTTACTTAAGGAATCATATTCAACCCAAACTAGTATCGGTTTTCAATTCATAAGAGAGATATCTTTACCATAGTACCATCTTCTTTGTGATAAATCTGATACAGCTGATTTCTCTGATATTTATCTATTGATGTAGATACCAACATGGTTCTCATCCGTGTTACTGAACTCAATGGTATGGACTACAGGCCTGTTCTTTTTATGATCGCTGACGCAGCATCAGCGTCTCAAAATTTACTCATCAAAATCGAAAAGATATATGGTGGAGAACAAACGAGTTGCCGCTGCGATCACCTTTTACAAGGGTCGCCGGTGTTTTCCGTGACGCTGTGTAAACAAGCGACAGTTAAAAGAGAGCTGCGTCTGATATTAATGAAGGAAAGTAGGACGCCAGCGGTATTCTCCACATATTTGGGCAAAAAGTCAGTTATAATTTGGTCATTCACCGCTGCGTCAGCGATCGTAAAAAGAACAGGCCTTACAACATGTTGTGACAATTTTCCTTTACGTTGCAAGGCAGTGTGCTATAGGGCAAGCTTTTGGTAGGACAAGTGGCAAAAGCAAATCATTCGCCTCAGATGTTTTTTGGGCTTTAGATGTTTAAGGCCAAGTTTCTAACATAAGCAGAACACTATGACATATTATTGGGCTTTTGATTTTGATTTAATGGGCCTTGTGAAATCTCTTGTATTTCTCTCGCATTTACATCAGCTTTCTCATGAACAAAAGAAACGAACAAAGTACAAACCGTAATAAAACTTTGTCTCGACGCCCATCACACTCAAATGTATAGTCACATTCATCGAGTAACTTTAAGCCGTCGGTCGTTTCAAAATATGTCAAGAATCTCACTGATCGGACGGTTACAAAGAGGACACGAGCCCCGGTTCAGCCACAGCTCTCTGGAGCAAACTCTGCAAAAAGTGTGTCCACATGGGATAAACGCAGCGCCTCTCTTTCTTCCCATACACACGCAGCACACCGTATCACTCCCCGCAGCTAACGCCGTCGATATCTCCGTCTCCCTTCCGTCATCAACCGCTCTCTCCGCCGTCTCGTCCAGCAACCTCATCAACGACACTCTCGTCGGCGTCATGTCAGCCTCCGCCGGATGATATCTCTCCGCCTCTAACGCCGTCGCGAGGTTCATACCCGAACCCGACCCGGGAGCGAATCGGGCTTCGGTTTGCTCTTCTTCGAGTTCGTCTTCGCTCCTAGAGGTTGTTGTTGGGCTGTGGAGAGTAGTTGCAGTGTTGTTGGGCTGACGATGGAGACTCCTGATGGGCCCACAGCATCCGATGCATTTGAATCTCAGCCGTTCTTTGAGAGTCCGCTTCCTCCTTGTGCGATCCACACCGCTCATCTGGCGCCGGAGCAAGTCAAGAAACGTCGTCGTCGTGCGGTGCGTCTCCGTCGTCGTCGTCATCTGACTCGTTCCCGGTTCGAGTTCGCTCATTTATCTCGACTCAGTTGTAACAAACTCTAAAGAAGCTCTCTCTGATAGTGAAACGGAATCATACACTGTGTGGATGAGGGGAGAGAGATTGTTGAGATCTTTGGGTCTCGCGGGGGATTATAAAAGGCTTTTCTTAGCTTCTTTTGCTTTTCATTTTTTCTTTAAAATGAATTATATATCTTTTTGGGTCAAAGTTGCTTCCGAATATATTACTTCCCACATTAATAGTATTTAAACATATTTAATAATTAGAGAATTCACACTCAAATAAAATAAAAATCTCAAATAGAGGAGTCAAATATTATATAGAATTTAAACTTGCATAAAGTTGAGCTTTTGTTTACAGAAACAAATCTATGTGATTATCAATTTTAAAAATATTTTCTATAGTATTTTATACTAAGATTTCTTTTGTCAAAAAAGATTAATTAGCGAATTGATCACCAGACAAAGCCGTACGCTATGGTGCAACTATAATGGTATTATTTCGGTTTTTTTTTTAAATAAAACTATAACGTATTGACAAAAAAGAATATAATGTTAGTTCTTCTGAATTTCGGGTAGAAACAAACAAAAAAATCCTACTGGAGGTGAAAGGAATATTGTTTTACGAAAAAGTTAATGCTGTTTCTGTAACTGTACGTCTTGTTTTTTTTTTTTTTAAACAAAAAAAACTTTGAAGAGTCTCGAATAAAAACAAAATCCAAGAATAATTACAATTGATTATTTATAAAAGATATCCTCAATCAGATTTCAAAGTTTCAAACGCAATTAAAAGAGATCATTAATCGGACAAAGACCAAAACTAAACAAACGCTAAAATCTGAAATGAAGGCGGATGATTTCAAATTAATAACAACCGGACCGATGAAATCTCAATACCGTTTCATATACCGGACCAATGAAATCTCAATATGAACCGATGGCGGAAAAAATAATTTGAAAACAGAAAAAGAAAAAGGAAAAAGAGAAGTAAATTATAAAGAGGGCGCGTGATTCAAAGCTTTTCCCACGTGAAATGTCCCGTATACGACGTCGTATTCTCGTTACACTTTCCCCCATCAAAAACCAAGAAAGTGAAGAGAGAGAATGGCAACGCTAATACCAAAGAGCTTTTTGCGGGAATGATACATTCAATGATTTTGTATATTTGGATTCAATTAATGTTGCATCTGTGTGTCTTAAATCTCTGTTGTAGCAGTAAAATGCCCAGCACTCGTGGATCGGACGTAGTCCGACCGAGTGCGGGCGATACTCGTTATCAAGGTTGACATCTGGGGGGTGCGGGGGCCGTAGGTCTCCGCGGTACGGTATGCCTTTTCGGTTTAGGAAAGTTACTATTTTTATTGGAAAAAGGAAATCGGATTTTTGAGGCTGTATAAATATGGGTCTAAGGGTTTGTAAATTATAATCACATCATTAATAAGAAACCCTAAACGGGTATTTGCCTCAATACGTTTTCTTCTCTATTCTTCTTCCAACCTAAACGACAGCTGTTCACAACAATTAATCTTTTATGTTTTGCTACTTGATTTAGTTTGTAATGTTTTTCTTGATGCAGTCTACAATACCTTCACAACGAGCCTCCTCAGGAACAACACATCCTGATTTTCACTACATTCTTCGTCGTCTAAAATGGAGTGTGGAGAGACTTCCTAGAGTCTGACTAGCTCTCATTGTCTTGCAATGCTCCGCTTCATCGTATCTTATGTTCACAAACACATCGTATAATTAAGTTCTCTGTGCCCCCAAACATAATCACAACACAATGTTAGAGAATCTTAAAAAAGCAACACCAAAGTTAAAGCCAGACTAATCTTATACACATATAGAAGACAGTCCATTATAGAATGCAGACTAGTGGATGCATTGACTGAAAGATCTTGAAGAGTTAAAAAGTTACCTATAACTGGTCTTCGAGTATTGGGAGCTCTGGATGTTTGGAATTCATCTGCAGACATAAGAGAGCCACTTTGCGAGGGAATAATGACTTTGGGAACTCAAAGGAACATTGATAAAACCAAACAAGGATGAAAGAACTTACCAAATAAGTACAAGTCACTTCCAGTGTAGTATTTTACTGCTATATCAGGTGCAGGAGAATTTTTCAACTCCTAAGTTCAGAAAAAAAAATCTAAAAATTGTGAGTTCTTACTTCCATGATGAGCAAGTGGTGCATCTCATTCCCGCTCTCAGCAAAATGGACTTTCAAATAATCTGCTCTCCTCCACCAACCAAAGGTCTCGTACGTGTGTAGCACTGACGTAAAGCAATACATAAACTAACATTATACTCTTGCAAGAATAAGGAGGAACTGAAACAAGAAACGGATGGATTTACCAAAATAAGGCACTGGTTTCAAGAACAAAGAACCTTGCATAGATTCGATCACGGTACAATGTGTCGAGTATCTTAATCACCGAGTCCTGGTTGGAGAACAAAAAAGAGACAGCGATTAACTTGACGCACAAGATAACTTCCAGTGATTTGAACACACACACACACACAAAAAGGGTCATAAAGCCCTTACAGTAAGGAAGACATTAACTCCTTGCTCAAGCTTGATGATCCAAGACTCTAGAGCACTTGTTGAAGAACTCACATTTGGCTCCTCAAATGGTACTTTACCAGGAAAGCCCTCCCACGGCTTTAAACAATTCCTCCACCACAACTTTCTCTCCATCGTCTTGCGAAATCGTTGCTTGAACTCGATGAACGTTCCTGAACGTTCCAAAGACAGCAATGAATCACAGGCTCTGGACGCGAGGAGACGCCTGCAGTCGCCACCGTAGCTGCCGTCTCCGTCAAGGAACTCACTATTTGAAGAACGTATTAGCGAGCGGGAGAATTCATGAGAAAGAAAAGTAAATGTTGGATATTGAGTTATCCACTACTTCTCATGCTTTCTCATCATCATCGACCGGACAATTCTCCGACCAACTAAGATGCGACTACTGTCAAATGATCTGACCATGTTTTTGTTCTGGGCATATAATAGCCGAGGGCTGCCCAAAGGTATTATTCTAACGAAAGTAACTATAGCGTTCCCAAGTACCCGCCACCACCATTCACCCAACGGATCTATTTTAAATATTTGAAGTAGGAATGCAGATTTGAGATTTTCATACTACTGTATATATGAAGAATGAGTGCGGATCATCATAACGAATATCCACAAATTTAAATATTAGAGTTATTCTGAAATTAAATAATTATCTAGAGAACTAGCATAAATACTAATATATTAATAAATTTAGTTTTGATGATAAATAATTATTTTGTTTTAAATATAATTTTATTTTCCTAAAAATATAATCAGTCACAGATGATATTTATATTTAAATAGAATAGTTTTAAGAACATATTTTTTATACAAATTTTATAAATCCGCAGCAGACGGATTAAGTAAACCAGTAGCCTATTTTGCGTTTCTATTTTATTTTTAAATAATAATAATAAGTTTCATAAAACCACTAACATACTATTTATATTCGTATGAATTGTAACATAAATTTGTGTATATTATCTATAAACACAGATATGCACACGTTTGGGTCAACGAACATATCATGGATGATTTATTTTAAGCTGGACGATTATTTAGGCTAGTTCAGCTTGATTTTTTTATTATTACAAACTTGCTTTTATTTATTTATTTATTTATTGAGGTTGGATTTGAATTATGCCACCAAACAGTATTATGTCGCTGTTATTCTTAACACATATCAACTCTCACAATATTTATTATCTTCTGGAAAAAACAAGCCTAAAGGAGTAGTGACCAATCCACCAATCCACCACTCCATAATATTACGCTGTACGTCGTTTACAAGAGTATTGAGGAGCTGAAATCACAAATGGCGGCACTTAGCAAAGTTAGACACTCTAGGAATTGTTTCAAGAACAAAGAACCTTGCATAGGTTCAGTCACGGTACATTAATGTGTCTAGTATCTTAAGCTTGATGACCCTTGACTCCAGAGCTAATTAAATAACTCATATTTGGCTCTTCAATTAGTTCTATCCTTACCAGGAAAATGTCTCGGCGTTAAAAGTATTGGTCCACCACAACTTTCACTTCATATTTGGCTCCTCAAATCGTTGCTTGAACTCGAGAAATGTCCCTGAACCTTTCAAAGACAACAATAAGTCAAAAACACTTCATCCATACTGTTTTTAGCCAGACAATTGAGAAATATTCAAGTCTAAATTTAAAGTTAATAATATCTCTCGTCTCTCTCTCTCTCTCTTTCTGTTAACTTATATTTTGACAATTTCTTTTTGTTGTCAGCCAATTTGATTTCCTTTTTTACCAATTCATGGAAACTAGTAGCTAACTGAAAAGTCATACAGAGTCAAATCCAGACAGTAAACACCTAAACCTAATAAATAAATTGTTATCTCATTTTATTATTGTCACCTTAATGACCATTATACACTACTCCACTCCACTAATCCCCTTTTTAATCATTATTTTAGATATTAAACCGAAGTTAAAAAGAAAACAACAACAACCAGCCATAAATAATGAAACCACATAATATCTGAAAAATAATAAAAATAAAAGTACAATCCCTATGTGTTAATACATGTGTTTTAAATTTAAATATATGTATAGTGTATACACTTGTAGTATTTAAACATATTACAGATGCCTTACAAAACCAGAAAACGCGACTTTTATGTTCTGCCTTTTTCCCCTCTTACTTTGATTTGACCCTAAAAAATCATCTCTGGAAGTACCCTTCCATGGAGAACGGATCATCGGTTCAAGGATCTCGGGAACATCTACTCCATGTGGAGTCGCGACCAAGCGCGATCAACAACAAACCGCCAGAGTTTCAAGCGTCACGGTTCACCTTCATGAGCATCGTGCTCTGGTTCGACCAGTCCAACCGCGGCACAGCTCTGATCTCGTGGTCCGTTTTCTTCCTTCTTGTCATCGGCGCTCCGTTGATCTCCCACTTCGTCCTCGTCTGCTCCGACTGCGATTTCCACCACCGACGACCGTACGACGCCGTGGTACAGCTGTCGCTTTCGCTTTTCGCGGGCATCTCGTTCGCTAGTCTCTCCTATTGGTCGAGGAAGTTCGGTATGCGAAAGTTTCTGTTTCTTGATAAGCTTTGGGATGTTAGCGACAAGGTTAGGATCGAATACGAAGCTGAAATTCAGGTTCGAATCTTCTCTAATGCATTATTTTGTTTATTTTATTGTTTTTTTAATCGATCAAAGTCGTTCGTAAATTGATATATAGCAAGAGACCGGGAAGCTTTACCAAATGATGTATATTATTAATTTTTAGTTTCCACTCTCATTTTTAAATTCCAAATTATAGTAAACGCCGTAATAGTAAACATACATATATTATACTGCAAATAGAATCATTCTATTTAGAAGATTCGATAGAACTCCATAAAATATTTGCTAGGTACAATGAAATCTTGTTAATAATTACAACTTTAGTTTTTTTTTTTGGATCAAATTACAACTTTAGTTTTTAAAAGAAAAAACAACTGAAGAGGAAACAAATTTTTACTTTCTTTATTTCTGCCGACAGTTTTCTGTTGTTAGCCTTTAGCTGAAGCGTCAAATTTTCTGATTTTCCGTTTTTTGTACATTAATTAATAAAAAGTTAATTTTGGCAAAATAAAAAACAAATCCGACCTGCCGGAATCGAACCAGCGACCTAAAGATTTGCTATCACAGACTACAGTCTTCCGCTCTACCAACTGAGCTAAGGTCGGATGTTGTTTAGTGTACGATTTACATTAATTAATTATTACTCTGTTTCTTCATGATACAGAGATCAACGAGACGCCTAATGATCTTCGTCCTCCCATCACTAACACTCGAAGCTATCTACAGAATCTGGTGGTACATCTCTGGCTATAACCAGATCCCTTACTTCATCAACCCTGTTCTAAGCAACGTCCTCGCATGCACTCTCCAGCTCTCTTCTTGGCTTTACCGTAACGCCATCTTCATCACCGTCTGCATCCTCTACCAGATCACATGTCATCTCCAGACTCTTCGTCTCAACGACTTCGCACGCTGCTTCTCCTCTGAGATCGCTGACGTTGGCGTAGCTCTCGCCGAGCATCAAAAGATCCGTCGTAACTTGAGGATCGTTAGTCATCGGTTCAGGAGATTCATTCTCTCTTCTTTGGTTCTTGTTACCGGCACTCAGTTCATGGCGTTGCTTACCACCACGAGGGCTAGTGTTGCAGTTAATATCTACGAAGTTGGCGAGCTTGCGGTAAGAGTTTCTTTGAGTACATTACAAGATGTTTTATATTTGTTTAGTTACTACTTACTAATACTAATCAATGTGTGTGTTTGTGTCTGTTTTTTATTACAGTTATGTTCGTTGTGTTTGGTTACAGGAGTATTCATATGTTTGAGAAGTGCAACGAAGATAACACACAAAGCACAATCTGTAACCAGCCTTGCAGCTAAATGGAACGTGTGCGCCACGGTAGACTCGTTCGATCATCTTGATTGCGAAACTCCTACAGGTTCAATGGTTGAGTCCCAAATTAGACCGTTGCATCTTGATTCAACATCTGACGATGAAGAAGGAGAAGGAGACGATGATCTTGCTAATACCAAGATACATCCCAGCTACGCCAATACCATTTCTTATCAAAAACGTCAAGCCCTAGGTAAGAAACAAATTATTTCTATGCATTAATCAGATAATAAACATGTAAAAAAATACGATAATTTATATATACTTGTTGGTTGTTATCTTTTATAGTGACATATCTAGAGAACAACAAAGCTGGGATCACAGTGTATGGATTCCTTGTGGATAGATCATGGTTACATACGATTTTCGGCGTTGAACTTGCTCTTCTTCTATGGTTGCTCAATAAAACAATCGGTATATTGGCTTAATTAACCGGTCTATTTCTTATGTTATAAACAGAATCTTCTCTTGTCAATTTGTAACTCTCTTTTTTTTTATCTTGTCTTTGGTTTCTTGACAGTGAACCTACCATGAGTAACAATATAAATATAATGAGTGAATGTTTTTTGGCATGATGTATGTGACGGAGAACGTTAGAGATTTATTATGGGGGTGCATGGTGATAAATCTCTCTTCCTCCTGTTTTGTTCGATTACATGTAAGGAGATATGACAAAGTATTCAAAAATGATACAAAACATGTACGTTATGGTATGAGATATCTATCTATTTGTATCTTTTTTTGTCTGATTCGTTTTTGAGTCCAAGAGTCGATACATTTTATGAAAAGATTCCTTCCAGACAATGTTTGTACCGTTCTGACCGTAGAAGTGCTTGTATTGTTCCTTTATGTCACTTGTATTGCTTCCTTTGCATCCAACTCCAAGAAAATCATGTCAACAGTTTCTAGAATATCTTTTTTTCTTTTTTGCAAAAAGTAAAAATATGAGTCGAAAAAACATTCATTACTCTAAGTAGTAAAAATGAGATCCGTGAAAAGTCATAAGGTTTGCAAAGAACAACGAAGTACTAAAGACTCAAAAAACAAATAGACGGTGTGACATAGCGCGATTGGGTCCTCAACAGTTGCTCGCGCTCAACAACAAGTAGTCCCCGACTACAATGCAAGAATGGCATCTTTGTTCAACTTCAAAGCCGGACGAGCCAAGCTAATCTTAAACGACAGCTTCGAAACGTTTTGGAAACTCTCTTCAGATAATACCACC
The DNA here is from genome assembly GCF_000801105.2 of Raphanus sativus. Lineage (NCBI taxonomy): Eukaryota > Viridiplantae > Streptophyta > Magnoliopsida > Brassicales > Brassicaceae > Raphanus > Raphanus sativus. Next base: position 5,801,371 of record NC_079514.1, read on the forward strand.
TGGCACAAAATAACAGACACAGATCATTCATTACGTTTCTGACTTATTAGCGCAGGCGTGCAAGGAGTGTTGACGATGATGATGACGACTTACTGCATGAGATGGCATCAACGTAGACGGAAGCAAAGATGAACCAATTGTTTCCTTAATGTATTGTTCCTGAGAGCTCACAACTTGTTGCAAAGCAGATTCATCCTTTTCCAGTGGTTCAATGTACACTTCCACAAAGTCTGTTGGTTCCAGACCTGACTTCTTCCTCAGTTTTTGGACCCTATTGACAATCTATATATAACATCATTCTTATTAGAAAATGTATTTTTTTTCTTATTAGACGTATTACGGGATTATTATCTATTTTTACCTCACGAGCAACACCTGCTTCATACAACGAATCATCTGGTCGTAGATCCAAAAGCACCAAAACATCACCTGCATCATTAACCAAAGCAAATGTTACATGTTAACGAGAAATCAGATTTAAAGATTTAAACAAAAATAGACAAGGTAAAACCCGTACCATCTCCATTTGCATCAATCTCCGTATCTTTCAAACCATCCGGACGTTTGAAAAGCCTGACAATCTGAACAACACATGGAAAAAAAGAAAGTGTCAAGCATATTCTTCATTAAAAGAGAAAAACACAGAGGATGAGATCAGATACCTTGATATCTGTTAGCTCCAACGTGTGTCCATCAATAGTAACTTTTCCGGCCTCCTCGAATCTTAAGATATCTTGCTGAGACATTTCTTTCACTTGTTTTGCAACAAGCCCCATTGACTTCCCAAGCCGTTTTCCCAATACACTATATATAAATCAATATGAATAAATCAAATTTGCTTTCTACATTGAGCACAAAAGGTGAAAAAAAAAAGCAAAAAAAAAAAAAACTTGACCAAACCTGAAATCTGGTTCTGCTTTTAGAGACGCATACTTCAGAGTATCATTGCATATCACAAGAGATCTTACATTAAGTTCTTCCAAGACATACTGCAAAAAAAGGAAAAAGAAAAATTCTTTGAAAAAAATAACAGTAGAGAAAAACATAAACAAAATAAACTTCAAGAAGATACACCACATACCTCTCTTAGTTTTCCAGTTATGTCATCCAAGAATTCTGCATCCGGATGAACTACAGTGATTTCCCTGATACAACAAGGTTAAGCATGTGTTACTTTTTTTTACTTTTTTGTTCAGTATAGGCTGACCAAACAGATGCTGCAAAAGCAGTATAGAGATAAAGTTCAACACTCACATTAGAGGAGTTTTCAAGGGTAGCTTATGACGCTCACGAATGTTCCGAGCAAGATCAATGACTGTCATCATCCTTGCAACACTTTGCTCAATCCTCCTCTCCACTCTCTGGTTAGTTTCAAAAAGTCAGACAATTCATATGTTATCCTTTTGGATACAGAGCTATGGACTTCAGTATTACCGTTTTGTCCGCTTCCGGAAAACTGCAGTAATGGATGCTTTCCTCAGAACCTTCACGTACTTTCCGCAGATTCTGGTATAACGTCTCAGTGAAGAAAGGTGTAAAAGGGGTCATCACTTTGCAAGAAGTGAGGAGCACCTGAAAATCCAGACACATTAGTAATTACACAAATAAGTTCAAATAATATGTCAGCATAGTATTCCCACAACTATTTACAATTATATATTACATTGTATAGAGTTGAAAGAGCAATGTGACAATCATCTTCTCCTGTACGGCCTTTCAACCTCTTGCGGTTGAATCTAACATATATGTTAGTGAGATTGTCGAGGAACTTCAAAAGATAAGGAACAACCTGAAAAAAAAAAAGATGTGATAAATACCACTGAGACATTGATAACTTGTGAATAGACATTTAAATAGCTTACAGTATAAAGCCGGTAACCATCCATCTCCTGGCGGACAAAACAGACAAGACTCTGGGTAGCTGAGTGAATCCACTGATCGAGAACGTTTGATGACCGTAAAGTTGCTAGATCAGTAGGAACAAACGGTCCAAAACCCTCAATCTCAAGCCTCTTTGCATTCTGAACAAGGAATCTGTATGCATTGTACCATGGAAGAAATACATCTTTGACCTAGTGACACCCCCATACAGAGACCAAAACAGTTCAGACAAACAATGGATCTCTACTCAAATAAGCAGACACTAAAAATTAACAACCAAGATTACTCACAACACCAAGTGCTCCTTCCTTTTTGAAGCGTAGTGGCTCAGCGCGTACAATCGGAGAGTTGATGAGGTACAATCGCACAGCATCCTGTCAGCGTTCATAACGTAAAATTACTAATTAATGACGCCAAGATTTTCCATAACTAATAGAAGATTTAAGTTTTTTTTTTTTTTAAAAAAGAAGCAAACTACAGGAAAAACTTACAGCTCCATACTCATTTATGATTTCCAAAGTAGGCGGATAATTATTTAAACTCTTACTCATCTTTTTGCCATCCTTATCAAGCACAATGCCATTGCAAATCAGATTTTGAAATGCTGGCTTTCCAAACAGTGCAGTCGACAGCACCATAAGAGAATAGAACCTATATATGCCAAACCAGCAGTTATTTAACTGTCTACAAAGCAGAAAAAACAATATTGTTTTGTTTTTCAATACACTTCTAAAACCACATTTGCTTCATACTAATAATAACACCTTCCATTAGCCTATGATTTTACATATGCAGGTTTTACATACCATCCACGAGTCTGATCAAGCCCTTCAGCCACAAAATGACCAGGGAAGTTCTTCTCGAAGAGCTCCTTGTTTTCAAAAGGATAATGGATGTACGCATAAGGCATTGACCCACTCTCAAACCAACAATCAAAAACCTGAAAAAAGGTAATATATATAAGAATAAGTGTGAGATAACCAAGTATTATAGATAAAATGAAAGAGAGCAGAGGATCCATCTTTACGTCTTCTACACGACGGAGCACGCCAAACTCAGGCCCACGACTAGATGGGATTGTAATTTGATCAATATGGTGCCGGTGTAGATCAAAGACCTGTTTCACCAGAAAGACAAAATGAGCTTTTTTTTTTTGACAAAAAGTAGTTGCAGGAGAAAGATATGACAAACAAAACAAAACAAAAGACAAGAGACCTTGACACCGGAGAGCTTCTCAAGCTTGTCGACAGAATCCATGACAACAACTTCCTCACCATCATCACTGATCCATATTGGTAGAGGCGTGCCCCAAAATCTACTTCGGCTAATGCACCAATCCCTTGCGTTTTCAAGCCAATTGTGAAAGCGTTTATCCTGAGTTTGGGCAGGTCAATCAAGAAGAAGGTATTAGAATAACTTTATTAATGCCATCAAAAATCTAAAAACTGCTAAACTTGTAATGTTAATTAAGAGCATTGATCCTTCTTCCACTGACCTTCACATAATTGGGTACCCAGTGGGTCTGTTTTGTATTCTCTAACATCTGTTCCTTCAACTGCTCATCCACCCTCATAAACCTGACAGGTCAAAAAATTAAGATCATCTCTTATGCAAACTCAATATGCAACAACCAAGACCTTAGCTTAATTTCATACGAAACAAGCAAGAAGCATAATACCAAGAGGGAAGGGCCCTATATATGATAGGAGTGTGTGATCGAGGGCAAAATGGATATTCGTGAGTAACTCTCCCAGTTTTAACAAGTCTGCCTTTGGCCTGAGATAACAATGAAAAATTACTTAGCAATAATTAAGAAGCGGCGTAAAAATAATAATCCGATGGATGGTCCAAAAATGCACATTGATTATACTCTACCTTCACGGCTTCAATAATATCTTTGTCTGCATCTTTGACATAGCGGCCAAAGAAATGGGTAATTCTCTCAGTAAACAAGCCATCTTCATCAACAGCCACGACTAGATCCTCACCCTGAAATAGAACATTTACCATAATTATGAGACATCAAAAAGAGAGTTCAGAAGAGTAGAGACAAGCATATTGATAAGGAGAGTGTATGTCAAAAGAGGTTACCTCTTCAACGATGTTGTTCTCAAGACAAACACGGTAATCGTCTTCACCAAAGGCGGGAGCCAAGTGGACGATGCCAGTACCACTTTTATCAGTGACATAATCATCCGCCACAACTCGAAAGGCCACGCTTGAGAACTCACTAAAGTACTCAAACAAAGGTTCGTACTTCTTCCCAACCAGGGAAGCTCCTTCAAACGTCTCCAACACTTGATAAGAATCATCACCACCACCACCTTTGCCTTTCTTGGTATCAGCAAAGCTGGGAAGAGACGAGAGGAGAGATTCAGCAACAACGTAGACTCTCCCATTGTGCTTGTTACGAACCTTGACATAAACAAACTTGGGATTGACACACAAAGCGAGATTGCAAGGAAGATTCCACGGAGTAGTGGTCCATGCCACAAAAGCAGCGTTATCTTGATCGCCAATAACTGGAAACGTCACCATAGCATCAGGATCCGAAACGAGCTTTTTGCTTTCCTTCAGCTCCGAATTCGACAACTGCGTCTTAAGACCAGTACTATAAGGCATAACCTTGAAGCTTTTGTAGATAAGCTTCTTATCAAAAAGCTGAGCGAACACCCACCAAACACTCTCCATAAAACTCATATCCATCGTCTTATAGTCGTTCTTGAAATCAATCCAACGCCCGCTCCTAGTGATAACCTTCTCCCACTCCTCCACAAACGTAGACACAACACTCCTACACTCTTCGTTGTACTTATCAATCCCCATCTCAAGCACTTGGGCTCTCCTCTCAATACCGAGCTTCTTATCGATCACGGTCTCGATGGGGATGCCGTGACAGTCCCAACCGAAGCGACGCGTCACGTGGTGGCCCGTCATGGTCTGGTAGCGAGTTACGATGTCCTTGATGGTACTGGCGAGGATGTGACCGGGGTGAGGAAGACCGGTGGCGAAAGGAGGACCGTCGTAGAAGATGAACTCCGGGAGATGCTCCGTTCGTTTCAGCTGCGTCTTGAACGCATCGATCTGAGTCCAGAAGGAGAGGACTTTCTCTTCCTCGCGAGGGAACGAGAACTCCTTCCCTTCTCCTACCTCTTCCATGGCGGCAGAGAAATTAAGAAAACTTGACGACGACTTCGCCAAAAGCAGAGAGAGAGAGAGAGAACGGAGAGAAAATAGGGTTTCTTTGCCGACTTGTCCGTCTTTATATATATATAGCTTGGGGTCCAAGCGTTTTCCAATTTCCATTTATGGCAAATGTATCTTATAAAAACAGGAAAGTTGAATTTAACTGACATTTAGTCATGTGTTATATTTATTATATAAAATATTATTAATGCTTAGTAAATATTTAAAACTACTTTAAATAATTAGGGAAACAATATTATATTATTTATGTTTTTAAACAATAAAATAATTAATTTTGTGTCTAAACAATATAAAACAATAAATCCTATTTTTAGCAATTTATTATTTAAAAAAAATATTTACTAAATTAAATAAGTGACTAAAGCACTATAATAATTTATGAAAAATATAAAGTATAGCTATTGTTTACAGATTTACATACAACAAAAGAATTTGATAAATAGAAAATACATTCATTAAAAGTTAAATAAGCTTTTATATTAAATTAGTATTTTATATAAAGAAAATGTCAGAGTCAGTTATTGAAATCAATTGAGTTTTAATAAATAAAATATTTTTTTCTGTCTGATTCGTTTTGAGTTCAATAGTCATGAAAAGAATCCTTCCAGGCAATGTCTTTACCGTTCTGACCGTAGAAGTGCTTGTATTATCTCACTTGTATTGCTTCCTTTGGCATCTAACTCCAAGAAAATCATGTCAACAGTTTCAAGAATATCTTTTCTCTTTTTTTTTTTTGCAAAAGGTAAAAATACGGAGAATACTTTCCAACACAAATTAGTTTGTTGAACAGTCGAAAATCATTAATTACTAAAGACATAAATAGGGGGTTGGGTCCTCATGAGTTGATCGTGCTCAACAAGTAGTCCCCGACTGTCAAATGAAGATGGTCTCCAAGGACGACACTCACCACTGGCAGCTTCTCAACGCAGCTTCAAAGCCGGACGAGCCAAGCTAATCTTAAACGACATCTTCGAAACGTTTTGGAAACTCTCTTCAGATAATATCACCTGGCATAAAAATAACAGACACAGATCATTCATTAGGTTTCTGACTTATTAGCGCAGGCGTGTTGTTGATGATGATGATGACTTACTACATGAGATGGCATCAATGTAGACGGAAGCAAAGATGAACCAATTGTATCCTTAATGTATTGTTCCTGCCCAATAAAAGATGAACGATAAGATATTCTCTCTTTTTCTTATAGCAATGCACTTGACAAGTTGGGAAACTTAAAACGAACAAAAGCAATTACCTGAGAGCTCAGAACTTGTTGCAAAGCAGATTCACCCTTGTCCAATGATTCAATGTACACTTCCACAAAGTCTGTTGGTTCCAGACCTGACTTCTTCCTTAGTTTTTGGATCCTATTGACAATCTATACATATAACACACAGGGAAAGAAGAACTCATAAGCACAGCTACGGAAAATTGATTAGATACAGAAAAAGAAAAGGGAACAAATCCATCCATCGATTATATAACAACATCATTCTTATTAGAAAATGTATTTTTTTTCTTATTAGGCGTATTACGGGATTATTATCTATTTTTACCTCACGAGCAACACCTGCTTCGTACAACGAATCATCTGGTCGTAGATCCAAAAGCACCAAAACATCACCTGCATCATTAACGAAAGCAAATGTTACATGTTAATATCATTAACAGTAGAGCGAGCACCCGTAATCAGATTTAAAGATTTAAACAAAAAAATAGACAAGGTAAAACCCGTACCATCTCCATTTGCATCAATCTCAGTATCTTTCAAACCATCCGGACGTTTGAAAAGCCTGACAATCTGAACAAGACAAAAGAAAAAGTGTCACAGCATATTCTTCATTAAAAGAGAAAAGCATAGGATGAGATTCTCAGATACCTTGATATCTGTTAGCTCCAGCGTGTGTCCAGCAATAGTCACTTTTCCGGCCTCCTGGAATCTTAAGATATCTTGCTGAGACATTTCTTTAACTTGTTTTGCAACAAGCCCCATTGACTTCCCAAGCCGTTTTCCCAATACACTATAGATCAATGAATAAATCAAAATTGTTTTCTACATTGAGTACAAAACTTTAAAAAGAAAAAAAAGGCAGGGAGAAAAACTTGACCAAACCTGAAATCTGGTTCTGCTTTTAGAGACGCATACTTCAGAGTATCATTGCATGTCACAAGAGATCTTACATTAAGCTCTTCCAAGACATACTGCAAAAAAAGGAAAATCAAAATGGAATGTATTGTTTCTTTGAATATTAAGAGAAACAAAATAACTGTAGACACATGCTTTGCTGATTACATTAACAACCTCACAAATTACTTGTAGATATAATTTTTATATACGCATAATAATATAAATAAAATAAACTTCGAGAAGATACACCACAGACCTCTCTTAGTTTTCCAGTTATGTCATCCAAGAATTCTGCATCCGGATGAACTACAATGATTTCCCTGATACAACAAGGTTAAGCATGTGTTACTTTTTTTTACTTTTTTGTTCAGCATAGGCTGACCAAACAGATGCTGCAAAAGCAGTATAGAGATAAAGTTCAACACTCACATTAGAGGAGTTTTCAAGGGTAGCTTATGACGCTCACGAATGTTCCGAGCAAGATCAATCACTGTCATCATCCTTGCAACACTTTGCTCAATCCTCCTCTCCACTCTCTGGTTAATTTCAAAATGTCAGACAATTCATATGTTATCCTTTTGGATACAGAGCTATGGACTTCAGTAGTATTACCGTTTCTTCAGCTTCCGGAAAACTGCAGTAATGAATGCTTTCCTCAGAGCCTTCACGTGCTTTCCGCAGATTCTGGTATAACGTCTCAGTGAAGAAAGGTGTAAAAGGGGTCATCACTTTGCAAGAAGTGAGGAGCACCTGAAAATCCACACACATTAGTCATTACACAAATAATGTTCAAATAATAGGTCAGCATAGTATTCCCACAACTATTTACAATATATATTACATTGTATAGAGTTGAAAGAGCAATGTGACAATCATCTTCTCCTGTACGGCCTTTTAGCCTCTTGCGGTTGAATCTAACATATATGTTAGTGAGATTGTCGAGGAACTTCAAAAGATAAGGAACAACCTGAAAAAAGAAAAGAAAAAGATGTGACGAGACACTGATAACTTTTGTAAATAGACATGTAAATAGCTTACAGTATAAAGCCGATAACCATCCATCTCCTGGCGGACAAAACAAACAAGACTCTGGGTAGCTGAGTGAATCCACTGATCCAGAACGTTTGATGACCGTAAAGTTGCTACATCAGTAGGAACAAACGGTCCAGAACCCTCAATCTCAAGTCTCTTTGCATTCTGAACAAGGAATCTGTATGCATTGTACCATGGAAGAAATACATTTTTGACCTAGTGACACCCCACCATTCAGAGAGACCAAAACAATTAAGACATACAATGGATCTCTCTAGTCAAATAAGCAGGCAATAAAAAATTAACAACCAAGAGAACTCACAACACCGAGTACTCCTTCCTTTTTGAAGCGTAGTGACTCAGCGCGTACGATTGGAGAGTTTATGAGGTACAATCGCAAAGCATCCTGTCAGCGTTCAGCCGTACACGTGAAGTTACTAATTAATGACGCAAAAAGAAAAACAACATAAAAGCATATATTACAGGGAAAACTTACAGCTCCATACTCATCTATGACTTCCGTAGGAGGCGGATAATTCTTTTCACTCTTACTCATCTTCTTTCCATCCTCAGCAAGCACAAGACCATTGCAAATCAGATTTCGAAATGCTGGCTTTCCAAATAGTGCAGTCGACAGCAACAAAAGATGATAAAACCTGTATATGCCAAACCAGCAGTTTAGATTCTATTAATTAATTGCCTGCTTAGCAGAAAAAAAAATGTAATAAGTCTTTTTCTAAAATCACATTTGCTTTATACTTATAATAACACCTTCCATTAGCCTCGACTCATTACTTGATTTTAAGTAACATTCATTGAGGATAGTTACGATCTAGATGAGGGATGATTTTAACATACCATCCACGAGTTTGATCAATCCCTTCAGCCACAAAATGACCAGGGAAGTTCTTCTCAAAGAGCTCCTTGTTTTCAAAAGGATAATGGATGTACGCGTACGGCATTGACCCACTCTCAAACCAGCAATCAAAAACCTGAAAAGGTAATAATAAGCATAAGTGTGAGATAACCAAGTATTATAGATTAAATGAGAGAGCAGGGGGATCCATCTTACGTCTTCTACACGACGGAGCACACCATACTCAGGCCCACGACTAGATGGGATTGTAATTTGATCAATATGGTGACGATGTAGATCAAAGACCTGCTTCACCAGAAAGACAAAATGAGCTTTTTTTTTTTGACAAAAAGTAGTTGCAGGAGAAAGATATGACAAACAAAACAAAACAAAAGATAAGAGACCTTGACACCGGAGAGCTTCTCAAGCTTGTCGACAGAATCCATGACAACAACTTCCTCACCATCATCACTGATCCATATTGGTAGAGGCGTGCCCCAAAACCTACTTCGGCTAACGCACCAATCCCTTGCGTTTTCAAGCCAATTGTGAAAGCGTTTATCCTGAGTTTGGGCAGGTCAATCAAGAATAAATTTATTAATGTCATTAACTCAAAAACTGCTACACATGTAATGTATATTATATAGAGTATTTGATCCTTCTTCCACTGACCTTCACATAATCAGGTACCCAGTATGTCTGATCATTGTTTTTTAACAACTGTTCCTTCAACTGCTCGTCCACCCGCACAAACCTGACAGGTCAAACACAAACAAACCTCATCGCGCATAAGAATCCAACAAGCAGCTTCACAGAATCAAGATATCCTAAAATAGTTTGGATTAACTAACTGCAAAAAGCATACCAAGCGGGACCGGCTCTATTTATGAGAGGAGTGTCTGTTCGATAGCAAAATGGATTTGAGTGAGTAAAGCTCCCAGTTTTGACAAGTCTGCCTTTGGCCTGAGATAACAATGAATAAAAATTATTTAACAATAAAAATAATAATCCAATGGATGGTCCGTCCAATAATGCACATTAATTAATACTCTACCTTCACGGCTTCAATTACATCTTTCTCTGCATCTCTGACATAGTGGCCAAAGAAATGGGTAATTCTCTCAGTAAACAACCCATCTTCATCAACAGCCACGACTAGACCCTCACCCTGAAAGAGAGTACATTATGAGATAAAGGGAGTTCAGACTAGCATGATGGGTCCTTAAACATACAAATATCAACTTTTCTATTCCAGGGATTGATAAGGAGAGTGTAGTCGAAACCTAACCAACCTTTTCAATGATGTTGTTCTCAAGACAAACACGGTAGTCATCTTCACCAAAGGCGGGAGCCAAGTGGACGATGCCAGTACCACTGTCATCCTTGACATAATTATCTGCTACAACTCGAAAGGCCACGCTTGAGAAATCACTGAAGTAATCGAACAGAGGCTCGTACTTCTTCCCGACCAGAGAAGCTCCATCAAATGTGTCCAAAACTTCATAAGAATCAGCCGCAGCACCTTTGTCTTTACGGTTTGATTTCTTGGCATCAGCATTAGCGGGAAGAGCCGAAAGGCGAGATTTAGCAACGATGTAGACTCTCCCATTGTGCTTGTTACGAACCTTGACGTAAACAAACTTGGCATTGACACACAAAGCAAGATTGCAAGGAAGATTCCACGGAGTAGTAGTCCATGCCACAAAAGCAGCGTTATCTTCATCGCCAATAACAGGGAACGTCACCATAGCATCAGGATCAGAAACCTCCTTGCAGTTGTACTTAGCTTCGGAATTAGATAGTGGTGTCTTGAGACCAGTACTAAAAGGCATAACCTTGAAGCCTTTGTAGACAAGATTCTTATCAAAAAGCTGAGCGAACACCCACCACACACTCTCCATAAAGTCCAGATCCATGGTCTTGTAGTCGTTCTTGAAATCAATCCAACGCCCGCTCCTGGTGATCACCTTCTCCCACTCCTCCACAAAGCTAGTCACAATGCTCCTACACTCTTCGTTGTACTTATCAATCCCCATCTCAAGCACTTGGGCTCTCCTCGTAATACCGAGCTTCTTTTCAATCTCGGTCTCGATGGGGAGGCCGTGGCAGTCCCACCCGAAGCGACGCGTCACGTGGTGCCCGGTCATGGTCTGGTAGCGGGTGACGATGTCCTTGATGGTGCCGGCGAGGATGTGGCCGTAGTGAGGGAGACCGGTGGCGAAAGGAGGACCGTCGTAGAAGATGAACTCTGGGAGATGCTCCGTTCGTTTCAGCTGCGTCTTGAACGCGTCGATCTGAGTCCAGAAGGAGAGGACTTTCTCTTCCTCGCGAGGAAATGAGAAATCCTTCCCTTCTCCCACTTCTTCCATGGCTTGGCGGCAGAGAAATGAGACAGAGAGGAAATAGGGTTTACTAGGCGGCACCAAATCTGATTTTGTGCCGAGATTGGTGTTTGTCTTACTATATATATGGCTTGGGGATCAAGTGTTTTCCGTTTCCATTTCTGGCAAATATTGGAAATGTATATTTATTAAAACAAATATTGTTTTTAATTCACCTAACATTTAGTCATGTACTGGCTGTTTTGTCCGCACTTGCGGGCTTAATAGTTCAAAAACATTATAAACAGATATACTATAAATTTAAAATCCTTAGGATAAAATTATTCTCGTGTTTTGAAATATTTAATAATTAATTAAATCTATTCAATTTCTTTTTATTTTGTAAAAATATCTTTTCTTACATAAAATAAACTTAAAATATTCATATATACATAAATTATATTTATTTTAAAATATATGATGTAAAATATTTTTAGATAAAATAATATAAAATCTTTTACATCATGATAAATATCAAACTAATGAAATTTGTTTTCAAATTTAAAGATAATTATATACTAACAAATATAACTTAATTATTTATTAAGAATAATAAAGATTTTCAACGCTCTAAATTTAAACACGAGAGCGAAAAAATAATTTTGCAAATAATAGTATAAATAATTTTGAATCTTCTGCCAATTTTTTTTCAAAAATTATCACAATAAGTGATTTTGATTGTCCTAAAAATTATCATAAAAGATAAATTAATATTATATCTTATGTGATATATATATTAATGGTTTAATATTACTAAACCAAAATATAATATAAACATATATGTAATACTTTAATATTACTAATTATAGTGTATAAGTTTGGCTATGATATTGTCTTTAGGATATTTCATTTATTTACAACATAATGATAACTTATTAGCTAAATCACTAAAATTATTAATTAATTAATATTAATAATTAAACATAAAATATGATTAAACCTATAACTATGGAGAGCATGAAAAATAACTAAATTCACTTCTCAAATAATAGTATAGATAGATAGATTGTTTTATATCTTAATTTTTTTAACTTTTATAATAGAAATAATTATTTTAATAACTTAAAATTCGTTTTTAACTTTAAATGAAAAAAAATATTTTCAGATAACAACATAATATATATATAAGAATTATCTTTATATTTTTGACAATATTAATTTATAATCAAATATAACATATAAATAATAATAATTTTCACTTAAAATTCGTTTTTAATTATATAATAATTTATATACAAATTTATTAAGGGTATTAGTTAATTAATAATATTGAGAGCATGAAAAAAGCAAATTCGCTTATCAATAATAATATTATTCACTCAAAATTCGTTTTAATTATATAATAAATTATATACAAATTCATTAAGGGTATTAATTAATTAATATTAATAATTAAGCATAAAATATGACTAATTAGCCTATAATTATGGAAAGCATAAACAATAAGCAATTTCACTTATCAAATAATAGATAGATAGATTGTTTTATATCTTAATTTTTTAACTTTTATAATAGAAATAATTATTTTAAGATAACAACACAATATATAAGATTATCTTATTTAAAAAATAATTAATATTATTAACATAAATTATTTTAACTATATAATAAATTCACAAATAATAGTATAGATATAGATAAATTGTTATATATCTTATTTTTTAATTTTTATAAACGAAATAATTATTTTAAGATAACAATACAGTATATAAGAATTATCTTATTTATATAAAAAATTAATCTGACTAATATAAATTCGTTTTTAATATTTGAAAATTCCCCTTAATTATTATATATATTAATATTAATTTATAATGTAATATAACATATAAATATAATATTATTAACTTAAAATTCGTTTTTAACTTTTAAATTAAAAAATATTATTTTCAGATAGCAAATATATATATATATGTGAATTATCTTTATATTTAGTAAATTTATAATCAAATATAACATATAAATAACAATATTATTCACTTAAAATTCCTTTTTAGTTATATAATAATAAATTATATACAAATTTATTAAGGGTAGTATCTATACTATTATTTGCGAAGTAATTTCACGTTAAAATTACTTCGCAAATAATAGTATAGATTATCTATCACATACAAAAAAAAAATATCATTAATGTTTAATGAAAACTATAACTACATTTTAACAACTTTTATTACTCTTCTTTAGAAAAATCATTTTGATAAAAAAAATAATTGAATAAAACACTCAGATAATTAATTATGAAAAAATAAAAATAACTATAACTGTTATTTCCATGTTTAGATTTTACAAAATAATTTCATAAATAAAAAAATTACATTCGCTAAAACTTAAACAAGCTTTCATATGGAATTAAATATTTTATATAAATAAGATGTTAGAATCAATAAATTGCCATCAGATATATGGTTAATATGATTGTATATTTTATGTTAATAATATAAATCAAACATAAATAATGTAGGATACACAAATTGTTATCAAACATTTTATTATTAATACCACTAATTACCATATATATACTTTGATTATATTAGGTACTTTCGTAATTTTTATTTAAAAAAAGAAGGAAAAATAATAGTTGCACACTATTAATTATTTTTTTGATTAGTTTAATAAAAAGGTATACCAATTATTAATTTGACTGAACATTTAGATAGTACTACTTGGTTTGTTTTGTTTAGCTCCAGGACAGAAAAACGATTTCTGTTAGAAAGTTTCTAACTGCTTCTCATTCTCTCACACTCGCTATACATTATGGCCCATATCATATGTCTATAGTTACAGAAGTATGTTTCAGGTTTATAAAATGTTAAAAATATATGCAAAAAATAAGCAAAACATAAGCAAAAAAAAGCAAAATTGTTTAGTTAAATTTTGAATTGATTAATTAATCATTAATCTTCAAAATATTTGTGATATATTTAATGTTGGTAAGAAATATAATGTCTTGACATGTTGGTAAGAAATATATGTCTTGACATGTTGTCTTATTAGAACATTTTTTTTAACTACTTCCTTCTTCATTATTCCTTCTTCTTCTTCATTTTTCATTCCTTGCTTCTTGTACCACTACATACCAATAGGTAACCGGAACGGCTACAAACTCCCCTTCTTTGGCGATTAGAGCAAAGTAAGTTGAATTTGGCTTTTCTAAACTACCGTCGAAGCGCACATCACCGGCTTCGTTTTCGAGAGTAAATGCTTTCTTTCCTTTCCCGTCACCTTCACACGGTCCCGCTCCCTCACCTTCACACGCTTCCATTCCGCCACCTGTTCACACTCCCTTTCCCTTACAAGTCTCATCCCTTTTCACGTGTAGTTTGACCCCAGCCTCAGGACCGCTACCTGGGTACTCGGTGATCCCTTTGCGTCTTAGAACATCCCTTTGGTTGTATCTGCAGATTTCTTCTCCATTATCTCATACGCAATTGAGAACAAAATCTACCAAAACCCCCTCTAAATGTTAGTCACTGCCAACTTGCTAATCTGATCTAACAATCTTGTAAACATCTGATGCATTGAAGATAAGTTTGGCCACATGATGTTTTATCTTGCTGTACAAGTAACCTTCAGTATGATAACTTCAGTATTTTTGAACTTACGAGTCCAATGGCGAAGAGATGAAGAAGAACAAAGATAACCGCTAAGAAGAACAAAGAACTTACAAGTAACCTTCAGTAAGATACGATTCTTAACCTCTATTAGGGGTGTCAAAATGAGCTAGCTCGCTCAGCTCAGCTAAACTCATTGTAAGCTCGGCTCTTTCATGAGTTAGCTCAGATCAGCTCATTTATTATATGAGCTTCAGTATGTAAACTCGTACTCGGATCATCTAGATCATGAGTTAAATGAGCTAACTCGTGATCTAACACAAAATAATTATAACTATATTAAATTAAACATCGATAAAATTACTTCTATAGTATTATTCAAAATTTAATAAAACTATTTATCATAAATAACTTACCGTGAGTTCTGAGTTACGATAAGCAAAGTGAGAGGAGACGTATGTCAAATTTGAGATCAATAAAATTTGTGAGAGAGATGATATGGTTAACGTGGGTTTATATAGAAGATTTTGATAATTTCTAAATAGGATAGTCTCTTTTTTATTTCTTCGGAAAAAGTATAGATAACTTTTAAAAGTTTTACTCATATATTACTTATGTATATTTTATATTTTAGTTTTAAAGATAAATATGATAAATATACAAATTATCTTTTTCCATAAAAAATGAACGAGCTCATGAGTCAGCTCATGTTCATTAACGATCGTTCATATAAATCGTGATCTTTTTTAAGCTCGATCATTAAATTCATTTATTAAATGAGCTTAAAATATAGTGATCATACTCATGAAAAAAATGAGCTGAGCTGAGCTAACTCATGAGTTGTAACTCATTTTGACACCCGTAACCTCTATCAGTGGGAATACTTAAGTGTCTCGTGATGCAATGAATAGTAAAATGGAACATAATATTTATTTAAGCATTTACAATTTGGAGCGTTATGTACACAAAACAAAACATAAACCCCAAAGAAGGGGGGCAAAAAAACAACAGCTAATAGGGTCATCGCAAAAGACATTCCTCTCATTCTTTCTTCTGTCTCGTGAGCCTCTCTCTTAAGCATTTATATATAATTGAATTTTTTGGGGAAAAAAGAAGCATTAGATACATATATTTGGTTTCAGACAGGGATGACATCAGCGTTTTGATTATCGTCGCAGGTGATGATTAGGCCATCTGCATAGGTCGGGAGGAGGCAGCGCCACCACCGGCAGCCAGTGGAGACAGGTTCTGCTGGAGGAACTATCATCAGAACGTTGTCGTGTCTTCTCACCATTCCCATCACGCTCACCGTGCTTCCTTCTTTTATGTATCTGATCATATATCACCACACAATCAAATATGATTTTAACTCAGCAACAAATGTGAAACCAATAAACTTGCAAAAGATCATTTCTACTAAAGACAGGTGACTTTTGGGTCTCTCACTAACGTTAGTCACTGATTCAACCTTCTTGGCCTCTGCACGCCGTTTAAATTGACAAAACAGCTTAATCCCTAATACAAATCAGGGTCCAAGATTTGTATAGTGACTCCAATAAATGTTTTTTTTTATCTTATTAGTGATTGGCTAAGATATAGATCATAAGAATAATCTAAGATAGGTGTGGAATATAGCATACCCTTCTTTGAGACGCATGACACGGTTATCAGCAGAGAGGTTGCGATCCGACAGCCACTTTAGGAAGCTGGGAGACAAATCTTTGTTCTGAGTCGTTACATTAGCCACCTTCGCCGGTTTGACGAAAGGAGAAACTTTTGATCCATATCCTGCTTTTACCAGCGCTCTTAATCCAGATTGGAAGTCTGATATGTAAAAATCCGAAACATATCTCTGCCAAAGATAAACATAAACCACATCAGAACTAACCAGATCTTGTAATAGTCACTGAGACAAATATCAAGAAACTAACCTCTGCGTGTCTAGATCCCCAAGAAAAGCATCGATGTTTTGGATTTGCGGATCTTCCACCAAGACCTTTGTACTCATACAACTCCGTGGAAACATAGACGCATCTTGGTGTTCTTTGGTATGATGACTCTAGTGGAATGCTTCCACACGTTACAACCTACCAAACAAAACAAAAAAAGGTTAAACATTTCAAACAAAACAAGGATAATGACATTCTAAAACACCAAACTGAAACACTCACTATTAAAAGACAAAACTGGAACTTAACACTAAAAAGAGATCTTTGTCCTAAAAGGTGAAAGCTTACCCCAGTAACTTTAACGAACTGTCCATCAATGGCGCCTCTAAGCTCAGCATCTGGATACTTCTTGATGAAACTCAACAGCCCTTTCCTTCCCCAAACGCAGTTCCAAACCAAAACCACCACGGCGGGAACCACCGCCGCTATAACCGCCGCAATCACCACCGGTTTCTTCACCGCCACAGTTAAAAACGCCCCCACAAGCAACCCCATCGCCGCCACGATCACCACCGCCCAGACAACCGTCTTCGGCACTTTAAACCCGACCCGAACCGGGTCGGCGTTCAGACACGTCACCGACGACCCGTATTTCGCCTTGCTCGATCCCAAGTTACTCACTTGACGGTCCATCTGACCCGACCGTCTGGACCCGGACCCGATCGGACCGGATAGCGAACCGGAGGTTATCAAACCGGTAGGCTGGAGCTGAGAGAGCGGACCGGAAGATTTCTTAACCGGACCGGAGTTGGGTCCGGACCGAACGGATCCACTGTTGGGGTTCGAAGAAGAGGCGGAGACACGCGGCGGCGCATGCTGCCTGGAGTTCCCGCCGCTGCTGTTACCGCCGACGATGAGCGGCGGAGGAGGCGGAGGTCCTTGGGGATCGAGGAGGGAGACGTCGAACATCCTCCCAAGCTCGCCGGACTTCTTGATGTCGCCTCCGGTGTAAGGCACGGCACGAGCCGCCATTGTCGGTGGTCGTGGTTCTTTAGGCTGTTCGAGCTTACCGGAGACGTAGAGTCCATTAGGAAGCTGGTGGGATTGGATCCGACCCGCCATTTTACTAGAGAGAGGGAGAGAGAGAGAACTTTACTCTCTTGAGTGCTTCAGAAGAGAGAGAGAGAGAGAGAGTGTGGTCGCGCGTGTAGTTGTGAGTGGCAGTGAAGGTGGAGACTGGAGAAGCAAGAAGAAGGACGTCGTAGGATGTTAGATGACGATAAAGGGTATGTAATGATTATCATATTACGAGTTTGCCACTTTGGTTAAGAGAGGGTTTGTTTTTGATTGGTTGATTTGTAACAGTAATCCCTATAATCGTTCGCGCTTTTTTTTATTTACACTTTTTCCATTTATGTTTCTAAAAGTTGCTGAAGAACCCCTTAATTTTGACCTAGAAAAGGTGACTGTTAAACTACGAGTATCCATTTTTCAATTATTAATCATTAATTGAAAACTACTAGGATTTTATTCATTTCGTAGTTGTTACATAAGTGATATGTTTATACCAATCTCGTCACCTACGAAAATTTTCATGCATAGACTGCAAGTCCAAATATCATGTTTCCTAATTTGGCTACTGCAATAAGGAAAGCACACAATCACATGTGAGAATCTTGAGAACTGTTTTAGACTATGGTCTTCTTTGGTATACAATACAAACTCTTGCCTTGGAACGACAAAAGTGTAGGCCTTTGACCATTGTTGACAATACAGAGGCTTGAACATCAAATTCGGAATTCTTTATTGAATTAAAGATCGACATTGTTGTTGCCTTGTTGGTGTTGTTCTTACTATTATTATTTTATTAATTTGTTGTAAAAGAAGTTTATTAGAGTTTTGTTGTTGGAGTCACAAGAATTGATAGACCTCTCTTAGGGTAGGACCATCTCCAACGTCCCAATGCCAGCGTTTCTATAATCATTAATAAGTTCATACACGTATAGATTATTTGAATGACAATCATCTTCTCTTGTTACTTTCTCTTTTTTTTACTAACTCTTGTTACTTTCTCTACCTTGTAAATTTTTTTTGCATTTTAAATTTCGAATGATGTTCAATAATTGAAGCAGTTTAAAATATACACTATAGTACAAACATAGTTAGTAGATTGAAATCTTTGTTTCAGATTTCAGCGGCTATGCGCCTATGCCAGTTGTTATTAATTATTCAAAGCTTAAGGTAATACATCGGGTTGATGATTATTTTTCTTCCACTATGAAAAATCTCATCAAGTAGTACTTGCAGTCTTGGATAATACTTTTAAACATTTACCTACCGATCATTTGGTTGTGTTTGGCTATAATTTAGATATACGAGGCTTGCTAAATTCAGGTTTCCTTTCGATATATTAAACCTTATTGAACATTTGACTTAGCAATGACATCATTTATTAAGATTTTAAGCATTCAAATATTTAGAAAACAGTCGCACATGTTTGTAAATATCAAATAAAATATGTATATATATATTGTTCTCATATTTTTTTTTCTTGCACTTATTACTGGATTCTTGTTCTAGCTGTCACTAGTGTTAAGATTCTGTAATATTTGAATTCGCTAAGGGGTAGTTGAGAGAAATTAAAAGTAGTCGGTGGGTGCAGCTGAGAGAATCCAAAGAGATAAAATGGGCGCAAATGGGAAATTATGGGTGTAGACGAAAATACCCCTGCAGTATCAACAGACCCATGCAACTGATTTGGATTTTCTATATTGGCTTCTGTCGGATCTAATAATCGTTCACTAGTTAAATGATTTCAAATTTAGATATCGACATATGCTGAAACTATATTTATTAAAATCGTTTTCTTTTGTTCAGAAGAACATACACTGTTAAAACTATGATGTGAACGTTTATCTTCTTTATTACGTTAAATAAATTCCACTTACAAAACATCATTTTCACAAAAGTTTAGAAAATATTATTTGATGGCCATTTGCCAGACATAAATTGTATATCAATAATTACTTTGAATTGAACGTTAGCAAATACTAAAGATTTGTATTATTATTCTTTTCACGACAGAAAAAAACTATTTGTATTTTTTGAGCTATTGATTTATTTGCACATGTAACATATATAAGTTGTAGTTGTAGTCACTTATATCTCATGGTGCTGACAGTCCCAAAAAAACTGTATATTGATGTTGTCTTCAAGTATTGGCATATGATTTTATCAGATCAACACAAATTACAATAACCAAAAACCAAACTATACCCACTAAACCAAACCGGTTTGGGGTGTATTTAAATAGTCATTTGAGGTGATTTGTATTAATATGATAACAAATCTACTAGTGATTTTAAAAAAAAAACTTTAAAATATAGTGTGATTGAACTTGTCATTTCATAAAATATTCTTAAATCCACAGTTATTGAACAAAATTAAAATGGAAGATTTTAGAATATTTTAGTTGTTCTTTTTAGAGTGTTTAATCATTTCCATATGTTCAATCTTCTGATTATCCATTTAGCAAATAGAAAATTGAACTGGTTGGACAAACAAACTCGATCTCAAAAGCTTTTAAGAAGAAGAAGAAGAGGAACTCAGCATCCTCTGTTTGATCCATGACTCCAGATACTGAAGCTCATTATTACTAATCGAGTGTCCAAGATCTGGATATGCCTGCAGATAAACGATTGGTTCAAAAATAAGAAAAACAATCATGGGGAGCAGCAACAAGTGATTCTAGTATTTAGATTTGACAGACTTATTTGTATATTGGATTTGCTTATTATGAAGGTACCTTAAATTCACAAGTGACACCAGCTTGTTGAAGGAAAGGAAGAGCTGCTTGACCAGCTTCGAATAGTACAGTCTTGTCATCAATCCCATGAGACCACAAGATTGGCGTCTACATATGCACAAAAAATTAAAAACAGTCACTAGAAAAATAAAAAATTTGACAAGAAAAAGAAAAAAACAACAACAGATAGAAACCTTGATAGCATCTTTGGTAAACTGATTGATGACAGAAGAATTGAATGGAACCCATCCACTAAAGACTGCACCTCCTCCAAGAGTTTTAGGGTAAAGCAGAGCACTAGCCAAGGTTAATGCCCCTGTAAGTAAGAAAACGATAGTCAGTAGATGCAAGACTATATATCAAGAGAAAATGAAAAAAAGGGAGATCACCTCCTTGGCTAAATCCACAGATATACACGTTTTCTGGCTTGATTCCTCCTGCAATCTCCTTATCTATAACAGCATGAACGTTCTTAACTGCTTCAAGCACACTGCTTTCATCATTTGGAGAGGCCTATCACATAAAAGCCACACACTTAGATACAATCGTAAGAATGCAATAAAGGTTCTTTCTTTTAACTATTAAAACTACTCAGAAACCATTAACAAGTTAAAGAGTAAGAGACAGTTTGTTACCGCGGTAAGAGGAAGCTCACGGATGTCAAACCAAGAAGGCATCACCATACCATCTACACAAGAGGACAAGAAGACACAATCAAGACAAACTAAAGATTTCTACAGGATAACGAGATTCACAACACTGATAAACACATCCTTGATCTATTAAAATTTAGGAACTTTAAAAAGATCAAATCTTACGATTGCAGGAGACTGGATTCGGAGGAGCGGATGGGAAGAGCCATTTGGTGTTGCTAAACTCGGGAGACTTGAAAAGTGTCTTGATGGGTTCGTTGGCAGGTCCGGAATCTCCAAGCCCGTGAAGCCACAAGATGAAGGTTCTTCGAGCCATGGAGTCTGAAGAAGAGGGAGATGATGATGATGAGTAAGGCTTGTCTTCGAAGAAGAATGCGAAGAAGAGGACGGTGCTCAACAGTGAGATCGAGAAGAGAACGATCGGTTTCGTCAATGTGCTTGTTCGCATGTCAATATCGATCCTGCCTTCGCCATTTTACTCGGGAGACAGATCTCTCAAAGTTGTGTTTTTTTTTTATGACAGAAGCAAAGAGATGTTTGCTAAATGACCAAAATACCCTCGGTGTTTATTTTTTGGCTATGTTCTGTTTCTTTTCATGACGTGCAGGCAAGATTTGATTTAACGTTTTGCAAACTGAAAGAGAAAAGTCTTGAGACATATATACAAACATTATAGTTCTCATATTAATTACCAAACAGATACTTGATGAACAATGTTTTTATCATTTGCTTACATGACCAGAACAAGAGAAAGAGAGCTTTTTAAGTAGTAATCAATGTCCCTTCTTCTTTTGTCTTCACAGATAACATGATATTCGTATTGAATGAAAAACATTGCTTTAAGACATTCAGGACGAAGACGACGAGGAACTTTGCATCCGTGACTTGATCCATGACTCTATATACTGTAGCTCCTCGTCGTTCATCCAGTGCGCAAGACCTGGATACGCCTAATCAGATAGAGAGAGAGGCTGTTTTTTAGTATGTTGGACGATCTTTTCTTAGGCCTGTTGAAATAGAAACTTCCAAAAATGATTTTGAAAATACCTTGAATTCACAGGTGACACCGGCTTTTTCAAGAAAAGGAAGAGCAGCTTGACCAGCTTCAAAGAGCACAAGCTCGTCATCAGTCCCATGAGACCACAAGATCGGTGTCTACATTTTCCAAAAACATGGAAGAGACTTAGAAAACTCAAAAAACAATGACAGGAAAAATACAGTTGATGCACCTTTTTAGCTTCTTCTGGAAACTGATTGATCATTGAAGAAGTTAATGGAACCCAACCGCTAAGGACAGCTCCTCCTCCAAGTGTTTTTGGATAAAGAAGAACACTAGCCAATGTTAAAGCACCTGCATTCAGAATCTTAGTGTTAGGAGCCACCAATTGCAAGTGAAGATTCATGAAAAGAGGCAAAGAGAGTAGAGAGAGAGCAACCTCCTTGGCTTATTCCACAGATAAACACATTTTCTGGTCTCGTTCCTCTAGCAATCTCCTGGTCTATAATCGCATGGACCTTCTTAACAGCTTCAAGAATGCTGGTTTCATCAATTCGAGATCCCTAACACATAAACCAAAGTTACTTACTAGACGTGATCCCGTCAAATAGAATTTGTAAAAAAAAAAATGCAAGAATGCTAATATTACATAACGTTACAAAATCCAAGGGTGTGGAAGTAGCTAGCAGTTTAGAGAGTTCAGATCAAGAGAGAAGGAAAGAAATACCGCTCTAAAAGGAAGCTCAGGGACATCAAACCAAGAAGGCATCACCCGACCCTCTGCACAATAAAAACAATAATGAAACAAGGATCAAAGATTTTTTTCAGACAACATTTTGATCTTTATATTGGACACCAAACCACAGAGCAATAAAAAAATATGAATCCAAAGAACAAAGACAATAAATATAACAAGGAAGATCGTACGGTTGCAGGTAACGGGATTGTATGGAGCAGAAGGGAAGAGCCACTTAGCGTCACTCAGCTCCGGGGACTTGAAAACTGTCTTGATGTTTTCGTTGGCGGGTCCAGAGTCTCCTAACCCGTGAAGCCACAAGATGAAGGGTCGTCGAGCCATGGCGTCTGAGTTCCGCGAGGAAGAAGAGATACAAAAGAAGCAGTTTCTCAACAGCTTGACCATCAGAGAAGAACGACTTGTATGTACGGTACCTTGCGCTATTTTTCTTATAGTGATATATCTGAAAAGTCTTGTCGACGACTTTTTAAATCTCAAAAGTCAACTGAGAGAAAACAGAGAGGAGAAGCGGAAATGACTGAAAAGCCCTCGAGTGCAGGCTTTTGTGTCTAAACGACATCGTATTTTACCAGCAGCCCTTTGGTAAGAAGAAGAGACAGAGGAAAGGAAACGAAAGAGAGAATCTGGTGGGGAGAGAGAAGATTGATTGATCGAATATCAAATGGCGACATCGAGGCTTCAAGCTCTGTGGAATCACCCTGCCGGTCCTAAAACCAGTGAGTCCCTCCTCCTATTCAAAGATGTTACCTTTTTCGATCTACTCTCGATTTTGGATAATTGAGCAATCTAGGACTCATTGTGGTGAATCCTGGTTTGTTTTTTACTGATAAAAATCAAAACTTTGTTGGTGGGTTTTTGACTTTTCGGATTAGGATTGATATATGATCTTTGGGGAAATGTAAGAACTTTGATGGTACACAACAAAGGATCACTCTTTCTTCTTTTATACATCAGTGAATTGATAATCCTCGTGTTTTGTTCTAAGTCTGTGCTATCCAATTCTCAGAACAGAACTGTAATTAAACAAGTGATGATGTTAATAAGCAGTCTGAAACTGGTTGTGGATGTGAACAAGTGTCTCTTGTTTTTTTTTGGTCAGTTCATTTCTGGGCGCCAACGTTCAAGTGGGGAATAAGCATTGCTAACATTGCAGACTTTGCTAAACCTACTGACAAAATATCATACCCTCAACAGATTGGTAATTGCATCCCACTTTCCTTTCCTTTGTTTGTCTTTGTCATACCTCTCAATGATCTTACTCTAATATTATCTCTTTTAGCTGTTACATGCACTGGAGTTATCTGGTCTCGTTACAGCATGGTTATCACTCCCGTGAGTTGTCCTTTTCTTGAACACTTCTCATTATGCATATAATGCCATCACGCCTCTTTTCTGACTTTTGTTTGATTTTGATTTACAGAAAAACTGGAACCTCTTTAGCGTCAATGTTGCTATGGCTGGGACTGGCATGTACCAGCTTGCTCGTAAAATCAAGTGAGATCCCATTACTTCTTACATTTCTTCTAATATCTTATATCTTCTTTTTGGCTATTATTTGCAATGCTTTCTAGTTTCTACTAATGAACATTTTGTTAACTAGTGAACATTTTGTTTTTGCTCTACAGAAACGATTTTGCATCTGATGTGGAGCCTGTTGTTGCCAAAGAATGATTACGACGAAAAACAAGAAGATGAAAGCATCAAAGGAAAGATGGGATATCATCTCCATATTGCTTGTGTTTGAAAATCTAGTTTCATGATATTTGATTTTTCCTTTTCATTCTCAGATCTTAAGGGTCGATTTACTATGAAATAAGTTCATCTTTTTAATACCCCATAAACGCTTCTCTCTGTCTTTGATGCGGTATCTATGGGAACTTTGTTTCAGTGAGCTTCTCCTGCGGCTGTGATAAGTACCTTATAAGCTCTTCTTCCCTTTCTATACAATAACAGTCTTCTCTCTCTCCGTGCCGACATATTTAAGTTGACACATTGAACAGTCGTCCATCATTATGCCACTTCCACCAGAAGAACATGAATAAAAGACTCGATATCAATAGTACCAGAGATGTCACAGGAATGTAATAATGAATCTGAAACATCATTTTCCTGAGGTTTGTTATTTGCTTAAATCAATGAGGTCAAAAGCTCTATTCATATCCTATGAAACTGCATCATTCATAATCAAATTAAAATTCAGAACAAAATATCTTCTATGAATCGAATGTTTAGTTCCAAATGAATCGAGTCTGGTCAGCAAAAGGAAAAAAGAACAAGCCGTGTGGAAGTACAGACCAGAACAAGGATCTGCATCCATCTCTAACAACTGCTTTCTACTTTTCTGTATTTGGTCATTGTTCCTGACAACGTGGTGAACCTTGAGGACAAGGGGACGTAAATGGCGCCAGTATATATCACTCTTCTAATGGCTCGGCCCCTTTGGAATTGTTTTCAGAATCTACATCTACATCGTTTGCGTTCAAGTTGAGTCCCGAATCCTTACTGCTTTCGTTCAGATCTTGTCGCACTGTTTTTTCTTCCTCCTGCTGAGAAACAGATAGAGAGATTCAAGTATCTAATTTAAGATCACTTCTTCAAATAGACTGTAGTGTATTCAAAATTTGCAGCGTGAGGACAAAAAAAAAAAGAGAAAATGTTACCTGATTATCTTCCATAGGAACATCATTCATGTCTGGTTTTTCCTCAATTTGTGCTTTCTTCTCGCTTGGCTCTGCTGCACTTGCGTCTTGCTCAATTTCTTTCTTCTCCTCTTCCTCAGCCTTTTCGTCTTCTTCTTCTTCTTCAACCTTATCATCATCCTCAGTTTCTGTAACTTGGTTCTTCTGCTCTTCAAGTAGTGCGATCTACACCATTTAATCCCACCACTTAAAAACTTCACAAGAACTCTATAAAACGACCAATAATATGTTGAATGAATGAAAAAAATACTGAAGCTCCATAATTTTAATCCAAAGACGATTCAACCATACAGCAAACGAAACTCCAATGTCTTAACTTTCTTGCTAACAAAGTTCACAACTTTAGAAAGAAACATTTTCAAAACATGATGTACTAATGAGACATAAGACATAAGCTAAGTCTAATGAGTGTCCTTTTCATATGTAGCTCTCAAAAAGGGTGAGAGGGCTTTCTAAAAATGTTTGATATGAACGATTAAACCCTAACCGGAACGAATTTGAATCTGCGCCGCCGCGGAGGATCTAGTGCGGAGTCCTCGCTCGGAGAAAGACTCTCGCTTTGACCATCTTCTTCTTCGTTGTTCTGAGACAATGGCGCCCACTTGAAGAGAAGCAACTGCGATGATGATCCATTAGCAGCGGAGGAGGAGTGATTGTTGTGTTTCTTGGCGGAGGGAGAGACGTGAACCCACTTCTTCTTCCACTTCCTCACCGGCCCTGTGAACACCGTCGCCGGTCCTCCGTAACGAGTCGAGGATCTTCCTAACCGTCCTCCTCCTACTCCTTCCATAACCACAACTCGCGATTCGCTGATTCTTCCAATGATCAAATCCAATATTCCAATCACAATGTCCCAATCCAGCTGCTGATCGATTTTTTTGTCTTCCTCCGTAAGAACAAAGAAAGATCCTTTTCTGAGATCCAATTTTGCCTGAAGACTCTGTCTGAGTTAGAGGGTGTTTCATTATATATACTGTAATATTCGCGTCTACCAATTTAAATCCGTTACCGAAGAATGTCACTTTCTAAATTGTAAATTTATTTTTATTATAACTTTTTTATCATACAAAACTCAACCAACACATGAATGTGATGATCATATACGTCTTTCCCTCAAGAGATCACAATATACAATGACGAAAACCATGGATAATAAAAACACATAAGAACATTGCCTCAAGCAAAAGAAGGAGACAAGATAATTATGTAAAACATAAGAGCAAAAAAAAAAAAAATCAAATTGCCAAGATTCAGTCTTCACATGAATGTGATTGTTTTAGGATGCCATTTCTAATTTTATTAGGTTACCTGATGAGTGGTCAGTGACTAGCTAGTGCTTAATCCTTGCCAAGTTTATGTTTTTTTTGGTTAAAAATAATTTCTTCATGAAAATCTCTCAACCGTTAAAACAAGTCAAAGTTAACTGGGAAACCATAAAAGCGTTTTTCTGCTTGCAACTATGAGAAGCTTCATATGATTTTGAATATTTTAGCTTTGCCATTTCTTATTTTGTTGTTAAGAAACAATTACTTAAATTTTAAATTAAATTCTTTCCAATTTTTTTAAAAAAACAAGTGAAAAAGTTGTATTAATCATAAAGTCAAGCTACATATTTTAAATGATTGGATGATAATCTGAATACCTAAATCAGGTAAGAAAGCTTTAATATACGTCCCTAATCAGTAATTTTTTTAATCCACATTAAAACCCAAATACAAATTTACTAATCACTAATTTACCATTTGACCACCATCATCACATGTCGAGTGTCGACGGTGTATACTAGTCAGCGCGCCACACTAGGTCTTTCTTTTATTTATTCTCTTAACTTAATCCAAAATCCCAGAAATTAAAAGACGAAAATACCCCTCAATTGTCGAAACAGAGAAGGGGAGAAATAGAGAGAGACTCCGAGAAAGGTCATCCCGAAGATTTGTTCGCATCTGATTCCTCCGATCTCCCATGGCTAAGAGGTTTTATTAACAACACTATAAGAGCTTTCGCTGGGTGAAGGAGAGAGAGAGAATAGATCTCTTTTAACACCCTTCCCGCGCCTCGATTAAACGGTTTGTTCTTCGTTTGTTCCGTTTCGTGTTTAGATTCTCTTATTTCGCTTCCTCGATCGTAAAGTTTTCACATTTCTGACTTTTTGGATCTGGGTTTTCTTCTGAATCATCCCTTGTATTGATCTGACCTAGATCCTCCATCACTCTTTTAGCTCTTTCTGTGTGGTTCCTTTGAGATTAGTTTTCTGATGAGTTTGTTTACTTTTGGTATTTGTAGTGTCAAAAGTCTCACACTTGAGTTTTCGAGAAGGATTAGAAAAATGGCAGATGGGATATCGAGCTTCTGGGGTCCGGTGACTTCCACCATAGAGTGTTGTGAGAAGAACTACGCCTACTCCTCTTACATTGCAGAGTTCTACAACACCATCTCCAACGTCCCTGGGATCCTCTTGGCTCTCATCGGTCTCGTCAACGCCTTAAGGCAACGGTTCGAGAAGAGGTTCAGCATCCTCCACATTTCCAACATGATCCTCGCTATCGGCAGCATGCTCTACCATGCCACTTTGCAGCACGTGTAAGTTAGTTACTACCCTTCAAAAAAAAGTTTCTAGCTTGTTAGCTTTTTTCTTGATTCGAGTTTTGGTCTCTTTTGATTGATCCAAGCGCAGGCAACAGCAGAGCGATGAGACGCCGATGGTGTGGGAGATACTTCTCTACATGTACATCCTTTACTCGCCGGACTGGCATTACAGAAGCACCATGCCCACTTTTCTCTTCCTCTACGGTGCTGCTTTCGCTGCTGTCCACGCTTTCCTCAGGTTTGGGATCGGTTTCAAGGTCCACTACGTGGTCCTTTGCCTTCTCTGCATCCCTCGGATGTACAAGTACTACATTCACACCGAGGATACCGCGGCTAAAAGGATTGCCAAGTGGTATGTCGCCACGATTCTTGTGGGGAGTGTTTGCTGGTTCTGTGACCGTGTTTTCTGCGAGAGGATATCTCAGTGGCCTGTGAACCCTCAGGGGCATGCCCTGTGGCATGTGTTCATGAGTTTCAACTCCTACTGTGCCAACACGTTCTTGATGTTCTGTCGAGCTCAGCAGCGTGGATGGAATCCGAAGGTGAAGTACTTTCTGGGAGTTCTTCCTTACGTCAAGATCGAGAAGCCAAAAACTCAATGAGGGGGAAAAGAGCCCAGAAGATCATAAATATAGTTTTTTTTGTTCATCGTTTTGTCAGAAATTTCGACGTTGGTTTTCATTTTTTGCAAGTGAAGGTACTCTCAGAGTCTAGAATTTTTTTTGTTCTTTGTATTAGTTTTCTTGGGGATGAATGGATGATGATCTTATGAAGAATTGATTTCTTAACTTGCTGAAACGCTGTCTTTGTGCATTATCATCTTTAACTTGATCACATTCTTCCTTCTCAAGTATCAAGGTTCTCTTAATCAATTTAACAACAATCCTTTTGGGTTGTGTTTCGTCAACATTTGTTGTCAGGTCATAAAGCTTGATTCAAGGTCTTCACAATACCTTAGAAAGAAGTGGGTTCTCTAACTTTTTACGTAATGAACTTTTTAAAATCTCACAATGATGTTCCCAAAACTCATATTTTGTTTTTCCTTGAATGGTCTTTCAAAATGATGTATCCAAAGCTATTACAGGTTTTCTCTGGCCTAGTTAAGAGGAACAATATTATCTCCCAAAAGCTGTGAAACAAGTTTTACAATCTCAGTCTTCAATCCAAGAAAAAACCTGGAAAACTAACTCTTAAAGCGATGAGTAAAAGTTTGTCTCCTGCTCTGCTCTATTCCTCCTGCAGCTCATATATCTGCATGTATGCTTCTGATAGTTCTACCATTTGGGGAAGTGTTTCTGCCACATGCAAATCCTGCATCTCGTACCTGCAATGCATTGACATTAATATTCCGTCAGTTTTATGCTAACATACCCGTCACTGTGTGTTCGAACTGAGATATATCTGATATGCTAGAAAGCTCATTTGCGAAACATTAACACACGAGATAAGTGAAATTTTTGACATTCCTATCTCACGCAAGTAAAAAAGAAGCACAACTTTTTTTACAAGGGATAAAAGCTTACCATAGTTCTTGTGACTTGCGCTGCACGAAGACTCTGAAGTACCCATCCTCAGGCTTACCATCATGCACAATGTTGGCGATTAGATTGTACTTTGAAGAGACCTTCTCGCCTTCTGCAGCAGTAGGCAGTGATGGTATGTAATCCCTCAGCTCCATGTCTTTCACTGGGAAGTTAACTGTGCCGTGGACAAAATTTGAGTCAAAATTAACCAAGCAATAATGATCCTTGTAAAACATTAATGTCACAAAAATCCAAATAGACTCACCCAAGGTAGGGTTCTTCTCCTTGAAGAAGTTATTCTTCTTGAACCGAACCATATGGAACATCAGGTAAGGAGGAGACTTGGTTACACGATATCTCATTCTGGCTAGCTTAGGGCGGACCACCTCCGTCACAGTTTCTCCATCAAACTTCTTCAATAAATCGAATAGAGCAACCTGAACCAAACATAAACAAAATTAGCTCCTGCTTATCTCACTTTGCTAACTAAAAACTCAAAGACGCAATGGCAATCCTTAGTGGATTCCAAACCAAAAAGGACTCAAGTGAACTCTTCTAACTCATAAAGTGGATTCCAAAAAAGACGGTCAACCCTATGCTAAACATCACACAGTAACCTTGTAAGTTTTCTAGCTCAACACACCGCACATGTTATTCATCATGATGTCCCCCTTTCTGGAATGCGTTTTGTAAAAGGGACCGCAGCAAAATTTGCAAGGTTGAAATAGCCGTAACTTAAAAGTCTAAAGCAAGAGGTGTGTGATATACCTGTGGAATAATGTTTTTTCTCCATGACATCTTTGAAAAGAGGAGGCGGTGGCAAATCTAGCCCAAGCATCAGAAAAGGCATCCTGGAGACTTCTTTGTTTTCATTGCCTTGATACTCTCTCACAACCTCCAACTCACCCTGTGATGATGATTACCAGATTATATGAAAATGCATCTTTTCGCACGAAGTTGTATCGAACTACATTACGTTGACGTGTCAAAAGGATAGAAGCATACCTGGAAGCACTGATGGATGATACTGCTAGCGTTCTTTGAAGGCCTAAGATCCATGTGCAGAGTGTTGAGCAGCCACGACATGAACTCTACTGGATCTGACTGCTGGCCTATCCTGAATCGTTTCTTGCTAGCCTTCATGACCGCTTGCAAGAACTCATGTGGACTGACCTGTTGCCAAAATGTAAATTAAATTAGCAAGGTCGGTCCTCTCATTAGGTGAGGATATGAAAAAGTGAGGCATGATAATAGAGTCAGACCTGTCCTTTAAAGTTTCGAGCATGCCAAATCTTACGAGTGAGTTCCCCAAAGCGGTGAACAAGAGGAGACTTGCAATGC
>NC_079514.1:5832759-5918725 GCF_000801105.2 Raphanus sativus
GTGGCGTCGGGCGAGCAGGAGATTGTACCGTGTCGAGAGAGGTCCCTAATAAATCCATCACTCGGAGATCGGAGCGCTGCCGCGGCTTCAGAATCGATCAGCTCAAGGTTCGACCCATGCTTGTCAACCTTCTCGAGGATTTCTTCGATCACGAACCGAGACTTCAGCACCAAAGGAGACAAGGTTAGATCCGAGTCCGAATCACGCCTACCTCCAGACGAGTCGTCTCCCCATCGTAGTACTTCTCCAAGTCGGCGTACGTATCAATGGTCTCCTGAGGGATATCTTTCCCGATTCCTTTCAAAGCCTCGAGGCAGTCTCGCATCCCGCGCGCTGACCAAGCATACACCGCGAGTCCTCGAAATCATCACGGCGCTTCTCTCGGTCCTGAAATTTTGAAGCGTCGGGAGCATTTTCCCGTCATTGCCGCCTCACGCGGATTCGCTCATGAGTGACCTCAAGTTTGCGAGATTCCCTCAAGGCGATCCATCTCCCGGAGAAATTCAAAGCAGAGGCCACCACCTCCTTCTCGAGAGTCGCATTCTTGCCTTGCAAGTCGGCATTTTCTCTCCGCAACTCGGCTTTCTCTTTCTCCGCCTTCTTTACCAGGTCCCGAGCAGACGCCAACTCGATCGCCATGATTCCCTCTGCTCGTCGAGCTCCTTCCTCAGCGCTTCTTCTTGGGCAACTGCTTCGTCCTTTGCACGGACTGCATCCTTCAAAGCCCGAGTCGCGCGTTTATGGCCCTCTTCTGCTTGTCGACCACTCGAACGCCTCTCAGCTCCTCATCGTATTCCTCACTAAAACGTTCCAGTCTCCGAGGCTCTGCACGACAAACCACGTAGCGTCAGCAAACGAATAAGAAGAAAAAGAGATAAAGTCAGAACCCGACTTACCATGATGGAGGTACGGGCGGCGAACTTGTACTTCCTCCTTGAAGATCAAGTCCTTGACCGGCGCAGCGCGCCCCGATCTCCCCTAAACTGACGAACCAGGCGACCGCACTCCTGCTCGTCATGCGCTAGCGGACCTCGCGGTCGTAAGAGAAAGAAACCCTGTCCGGGACAACCCTTCTTTTTCTTCTTCCTCTTCTTCGGGACAGCAACGGTCCCTTCAGCGACCTGAGGAGCGGGTTCCTCCGGCACGACTTCACGCCCCGGGCCCAGCGATTCCCGGAACGGGTGGCATCACTTCCTCCTCGTCGTTCAGCTCCTCAGAAGAGCCTCGAGGAACCATTTCGGCGGCTTTCTTCTTCCTCTTCCTCCCCTTGTCCTTCTTCTTGGCCTTTGGAGAGACCGCCGGAAGATCTTCGTCGCGGCTGCCCGCAGGCTGTGATTCGGGACCACCTCATCTTGGAACCACCGCTCGGTTCCAGGTCCTGAGCTCGCCTCCTCAACGGACGAGGATCGGATCGCGGGAGAATCGCCCCTTGCCTTCTTCCTTCTCCCCTCTGACCCAGAATGCCCTTGGGAGAGGAGCCCCAACGTTCGTTTCCTCGACAGCCGCGCCCTCCTCTTCGCGCTGTCTCTTCTTGTTGGTCTTTCTAACCAACTGAGCCTCAGCGTCCGACTCGGTCGCGCTCGGATCTCCTAAATTAGGCGAGCCCGCGGTATCGGGCTGAGATTTCTTTGCGGAGCCGACTTTCTTCGCAACCACCAAACTCAAATTTGGAATAGTCCTCATCGCTCTTGCTCGTTTTATCTCCCTCTGCTCGGCCGAATTGAACAAATTGACCCTCTTCGTCTTATTCGTGACAATGGGGATCGTGTCCGAACGCCAAACCTCTGCGATGAGTAAAAGCAAAATTAGATTCCATATCAAAAGGGACGTGTCAAAGCAAGGAAAGAGCGAAAGGAAAGACTTACGCTGACTAATCCACCCGATCGATCGACTAATCCTCCGGTAGGAAAAATTATTCCAATGGTCCTGTCTCTGCGATGCGATCAGACGCGCGCTCGTCAAAAAGTCCTCCTCGTACTCTGCGGTGTTCGGAAGAGCAACTGCAAAGAAAGACAAACGGGAGTTAGACCACAAGAAACGGAAAATAAAACTGACGGGTGGTTTATACCCATCTCTCGGGCCCATAAAACACGATAGCCGGTCCTCAGCGGCTCCTCGAACGCAGCCCTGTCAGATTTGACGTAGAAGTAGGACCGCTGCCAGTTGTTCGTCTTGTTGGGTAGCCGGTCACCACGTTATAGTTGGGGCGGATCTTCAGCGAAATCAGTCCGCCCTTTATCTTCGCTGACACTAATTCCTCGAAAGCTCGGACGTTGAGAGGAACACCAGCTTCTGCTCCGATAATCGTCAGTGCCACGGCCAGCCGCCACGCACCATTCAGAAATTGGCTAAGGGCGGCTCCTCGGCGCATCGCAAACGCAGTGACGATTCGAGGAATCGGAAACCACAGCTTCGTGTCGCCCTCGAAGTACGACTCGTAGACGCACTGGTAGCCTTTCGGAGGAGACCAGGGCCGCTGGTCGCTATTCGGGATTATAAACGTAACCCCCGCTGCGTCGCGAGCCCGTAGGAGTCTCGTCACCGACTCGACGGTCGACCTCGTCTTCTCGACACCCCGCCAGTCCTGGCCTTCGACGACCGAAGGACGCACGCGCTCCCGATCAAGCGGAGGTTGCTCCTCGAAGATGTTCCCCGGATAAAAGCTTATCGGGATCATCTGATCGTCAACATGATCACGACCGTCGTCGTCCTTCCGCGACTGCACTCTCGATTCCGAAATAAGAACGCGCTGCGCACGACTCAAGTTCTCTGTATCCATCATCGCCTCGCGATGAACCGCCTCTTGGCTTCCTTCAGAACCACGGGACCGTCTCTAAGTCATCACCAGATCCCGACGAGGCCGCACGCATCTTCCCCTTTTGTTCTCGAGAAAGTTTCTTACTTGTCGACATTACCGAGTAAACGATAAAACGAGAGCAGAAGAAAGAGAGAGAAGCAACTTAGAGAGAGAGAGAGAGAGTACCTGAAGATTGCGGAAGAATGGGAGATCTGAAGGAAGATCTCTTATTTATAGGGAAGGGGACGCCGCGCTCAACGAGGCGTCATAATTAGCCCTAAACGGGCCTAAATGGGCCTCTAGACGGGCTCGCGCGTCGGTCTCAAGCGCGACCTTTCGGTTTCCCGGTCCGAAACCTAACGACGCTTTGGCTTCCCGATCCAAAACCTAGTAACGGTTCGGCTCCCTCGCTACAATTGGCGACGGTTCGACGTCATACCATGAATCGAATGCGATCAGATCCCCGGTTTGGAAAGACCGTTGTTCGGCATCAATCCAGACGATTTATACCGAATCGCGGAAGTTCTTTTTCTTCGGACAATTTCTGGCGGAGCCGTCAAAATCAACAACGAGTCTCCTGTTCTTCGAGCCCTAAAACAACTAGCTCACAGCGATCGTTTACTCGACCGACTATGAGCTAGGGGGGACTTATTGTTGGGGATGGATTGTCACCACCCACAAGGCCCAGCGAACAGGAGGCCCATTACCATCAAGGAGGGAGCGGTCGGCTCGGCGTCGGCTCCTCGACTGACCCCGACTCGGCTCGTGACTACTTTAGCTAGAGGACGAGCAGCCGAAGCGAGCAACCAAACAGCTCGGCCGAGCAGTCATCCCGATGGGCCTGTATATCGAAAAGCCCATGACCAAAGGAAGCGAATTAGGTCGAGACTAAACCGACCTAGGAGACTATATAAGGAGTTTGAGGACAAAGGAAGGGTATCACCACATTAGACAGACAGACTTGCGGCTAGATTAGGGTTTCCTTTATTCTCTTTGTATCTCGCGCTCTCTTGTACTTCCGGCTAGGAGCTCACCGAGCATCGACTAGCCGGCTTTCTTACTCTTGTACCCTCGTTATTCCGACTCTAATAAAACGTCTCTGTTCATCCCACTCTTGAGTTCTTCTACTTTTTGTTGACCAAACTCACCTTAAACAGACAGCTTATATTTTGTTGTACGCGTCCCCCTCCTACGCTAACTCTGGAAACTTGCAGCGGAAATTCACCAGAAAAGTCGAAAAATACGCAGTTCATCATTGGCGAGACAATAGAGTTTGTGATCTTTGAATACCATGTCATCTTGGATGCCTTCCGAGATTTGTTTCCACGATTTATCACCTTTCTTCAAATAAAGTAGAGTATCTCCTATGACAAGGTAATCTTTGGTTTTCTCGTCTATCCACAATATCGGAGAGTAAAATCGTCGATCCCAAATAGGAGGCAGATTGATTCTCTCGCGGGTTAAGAGATTTAAAATATAAACAGAGGCTTCCTTGTTTTTCAAACTAGGATCCATCAAAAGCCAGCTTCTACATGTCGCCAGACAATTGATTTCTGTAAAGTCGTCGGCAAGATGTTGAGTTTTGTAGAGCTTTTCTTCTTTATCTTCAGGATTGAACAAGAGACAGTAATTCTTTTCCTCAGGGAATAGAATCATCCAAGGGATCTTATTGTTTGGCTTTGATTTTCTCGAAGCAGATCCCCATGATGAACAAACTGATTTAGCCCTTTCGAAATCGGCAAATCCAAGGCGCTCCAAGATCAGCTGCATGAGATCTAGAGGTAGCTCGGACCAGCAATGAGAGTTTCTTCGGGTCACAGAGACGGCTGGAGATTTTGGAGGAGATTGGGCTAAGGCTAACGGTTGTGAAGCCATCTGACGAAACCTTAACCACCAAGCTTCAATTTTTTGGGATATAATATTAGTTTTCACTCTCTCAAAACCCTTAATTTGATGCATATATATAATAACAAAAAAAAACTTTATAATATATTAAAAGATAATTACTCCATATCTTTAAATAGCCCACAGCTTCATTTTTAAAGAAACAAAAAGTGTTGTATTTTGGCAATAATCATTTATTTGTTTGTCTAACCATTACAAATCTCGAAAACTTTAATTTATGCATGTCAATAAGACATATCTATATAGTAAATAATTTTAATTTATACACAGAAAATCATATTTATTACTTTTTAGAAAAGAGAATCATGGATACATGTACATAAGATTAATTTATGCATATACTGTAAGTTCATAATCTTAGTACTATTTTCATTTTTTTCCCAAAATTCATCAAATTCTAATTAAGAATATGATATTATCATTATTTGAAAAAAAATTCCAGTTCTAAATAAGTATATAATATCCCAAAATAATGAATCATAGATTTATTGTAGACTTGCATGTCTCATTAGGATCTTATACAACTCATCTTTCCAAATAATAAAAATCTCATTTTAAAAAGAAGGAGATTCTTGTCCATTTTAGATTGTAGACGATCACACCATAATGATAATATATATTCATCATAATGATCTACAAATTCTGCGTATAAATAAAAAATTTACTATATACATATGTCTTATGGACTCATTAAATTAAGTTTTTTGAGAGAGTGAAAACTAAAAATATAATATTTTCTCCTAAACTGAAGGCTTCACTGCTAAGATTTCGTCAGATACCTTCAACACCTTTAGCCCAATCGCCTCCTCATCACAACATATCGGATTGACGATAGGTCCGGACATTTTACCCGGACCCGAAGACCCGACCCAAAACCGACCCGAAAAAACTCGGTTCGGGTAGAAGTCGGCCCGATCAAATTACCCATCAGGTCTTGTCGTAGAGAACCCGCGGATCTGGATCCGACCCGACCCGAACCCGAAATCCGGCGGGTACCCGAATTAATAATGTAAATTAAATAAAATGAATCAAGGGGGAATCGAAGATGCGTTATTTGTCTAAAGAGCAAGGGGGTCAACCAGTAGGAGACAACCAATTATTGTTTTATCTCGCATAGTTTAGTATATATACACATTTTAATATACTAAAACAAACATTTTAAATAAAATTTCAAATATTTTCGGATATATTAATACTTTTAGATGTTTTTTTGTATTTTTAGATATTTTTTTAGGTCGAACCGAACCCGATCCAAACCCGAACCAGAACCGTACCGATAAATTCTAGTTACCCGAATGGGTCCAACTATCTGAGACTCGACCCGACCCGACTTGACCCGAAACCGAAAATTTGAAATTACCCTATCGGGTCATGAACTCCTAGACCCAAAAGACCCGGACCCGAAAGGACCCGACCCAAACCCGACCCGACGACCCGAATGCCGATGCCTAATTGACGATTTAACTCTCCGGTATTGCGGATAGACAATAAATTGGTATATAAGAGATATGAGTCTGTATATTTGATGACAAAAAAAAGTATATAAGAGATTTTTTATAATTTAATAATAGAAAAATCTTATCAAAAGGAATAATAGTGATGAATACTATTGAATAGTTAGTCTCTAAGACCTTCTCCAATCTATTTCTCTATTTTTTCTTTCTAAAAATAATTATTCTTATAAGATTCTTTATCTATTTTACAATTAACACTTTTTACTTATGAATGTTATAAATTGATCCATTTCTTACACATTTTGATTTTTTCATGAAATTTCAGTATTATTTAAACTAAGAATTTTATTACAAAAATACACAATACAAAATAAAATAAAAAGATATTCACTAAAAATAAATATTGCTATATTTGACAAAAAATGACTAATTATCCATTCAAAAATGAGAAATGAAATATTTATCAAAGTTGTTGGAGTATTTTATATAATTAGTATTTAGGTAGTGTTACAAAAAAATAAATCCCCTAAGAATGGTAAATATAAATTAATCAATTTTAATTATTTTGCTTTGACACACATTATAGAACGATGTGAAATCATTCAAAATATACATTTCCTTATATACATATGTAATTACCGAGACATATGTAATTATAAAATCAATCAACTTAAATTACGAATTGATTGACAATTTTCAATATTTGTCCAATCAGATTAGGCAAACTTTCTTTATATAATTTTATGTCAACAAAAACTCCGTAGTTTACCAATAACTACACGTCATTAAAGTACTAAAGGATGATTTGCAAAAATCAATCAATTTGCCATTAGAAAATTCATCCTTCATTTATGTATATAAATTAAATTCTATAATGGCTAAATATCGATATATATTTTTCACAACATATATATAGACTTACGTCAGTATGGCGTTTATTAAAAACTAAATAGATCTTTGCATTTGTAGATCAAGCATCTAGAATCTTCATACCTTGTGTGATTATTATTACGGAGTCTATATATGAAGATTCAACAAAGAGTACATAATAATATCAGTGATATCCATTGAGGAAATCTATATGCAATACCAAACATATAGATTGTACTAACTGAGGTTCATTTTAGCACACAATATATAAAATTATCTAAAATACATATACTTCAGAAAAAGAATAAAAAAACTTTTTTAGTGATACTGTGTCTACACATTTTATCAAATCCAAATAAAAAGCATAAAAGTTATGAAACGATACCACCATTTTATCGCGAAGCTCAAGATTATAAAATTAAAAGTAAAAGAAGATATAATCAAATTGTAATATATAATAGATTAATAATTTTATACAAAATAAGACCACAATAAAAATAATAGATAATAAAAATCAAAACAATTGTTAGGAAAAATATAATAAAATAAAGAAATATAAAAATAAATATAAAAACAAAAATATTTTTTTATATAAAAGATAGATGTTAACCCTTTAACAAAAAAAAATATAAAAGATATATGTTAAGTTATTCTAACAAAATAAATGTAGAATGTATTTTAAGTATTTATGTCAAGAATTCTAAAAAAACTATAAACATAGATCCACAACTGTATAAAAATAAACTATATAGTTATATAGTCGAATAATAGACATACGATATAAAATAATGTAAGGAAAATGAATAAAAATAGATAACTTCAAACTAAAAAAATAAATAAATAATTCTACACCATCAAAATAAAAACAGAATAAAATTTCAAATAAACAATCTTATTAATCATATAAACAATATATTTAACGGTAATGAGAATGAAACTGAAGAAATAATAAAAATCAATAAAATAATGATTTATACTAATATAGAACAAAACATTTTAAAATAAAAACAAATATTAAAAAAAATCAAAAATATTACTCTAACTATCTAAATTATTTTCAAACTATAATCCTGCCCTACGGGCGGGCCGACCCTAGTGTTATATAGATTCTTCATAAAGTTTCGTAAGCCTGGATTTTGTAACCTTTCTCGGTAAATTACATAAAAGACTTATAAAGAGTCGCCATATAATTTCCTTACCTTATTTCTATAAAAAAACAATGTACACTACAAAGATCTTTCGTTTGTTTCATAAAAGCATATGTTATTAGCTTAATGAATATGATAAATCTTTACGTTTGTTTCACAAAACCTTTGGGTCAAAACATACTAAAATAGTATTATTAAAATTTTAATAGTTGATGAATGAATAAATAGGATAATTCATTTGATTGATAAACTGCCTAATTAACAATATGTGTAATACACAAGTGAATTGATTTTAAAATATTTACTTTTAATAAAACTTTGTAGACTTATATTGTAAGTCGTAAGATAAAAAATGTATTGACTCAGTAAGAAAGGAAGCAAAATCAACCATTGTTTGTTTAAGAAACTTGTGTAAGCTATTGTAGATTTAGATGATTTTTATATTCGATTTTAATATAAATAATAAAATTTAAATACTATATTTCAGTTTATCTCTTATTTATTTGATTAATCTTAATATTTTTATATTAATTATCTATTTTATTTTGATTTATATGTTATTTGTATGTCTTGACCTACAAAGAGAAACCCCTATAGCTAGGGAGATCAATCATTCCTGAAACTTGGTAAGAACCAACGAGCTCTAGAGAACGAAACAGAGGAAGAAACAAGTGGTGGTAGTTGTTCGACCTTCTTTGTATCGAGATTGACTACAAAGATTTCAGTTTCCATTTTTCTGCGGAAACTGATGTTTATCTTCCAAGCATAAACCGTCATAAGATTTATAGGTTTTTAAGAAATCGTAAGTGGGCCACGAATCAAGTTTAGAACTCTTTGGGCCGTTTTTTGGTTCGAGACGTTTGTTACGATTTCTCCGATAAAATTAAGTTTTCGCGGTTTCATCGTAGACCAAGCTGATGATCCCATTTAATCGAGAAATCAAGAAATAGTTGGTCATGGCTTGCGGAAGATTGCTATAAGGATAGTCGAGAACGCATAGTTGTAAGTGAAGCAAGCTTAAGCTAAGGACATGTAGTTTAGATATTGAAAAATGATGTCTATTTGTAAGTGAAGCTACACATTCACTCGAAGTGGATGCGGTGGAAAGCAACTCAATTCAGGAAACGAGACCTCATGAAGCATCAGATTATTTTTCGTGATTGATTTTGATCAGAAGTAACTAAATATCACAACATTAATTTCTGCAACGATTGATAGAAGCTGTAAAAGAGATGGTCACAGTTTCAGAATTACATCACAGAAAGTAGAGTTTTATCTCCTAATTTCTATTAATTATAGGTTCAAATATTTGTATCCTATCCATGTAATATTTTTTATACGCATAAACATTATATTCACGTAGTAGCAAACCCAGTCTCTATTCATAGGAACGGAACACATATGAGTGTGCACAAGAAGGAAAAAAGAAAAGAAATAGAAAGCTTGAAGACCAAGAAAATAGTACCAATTATTAAAAAGCTTAAATTCAAAAAAAAAAAAAACAACAACAAAGAAGAGAAACCCCTATAGGTAGGGATCAATCATTCCTGAAACTTGGTAGGAACCAACGAGCTCTAGAGAATGAAACAGAGGAAGAAACAAGTGGTGGTAGTTGTTCAGCCTTCTTTGAATCGAGATTGAATACAAAGATTTCAGTGTCGCACTCGTACCAACCTATCTCATCGCCTGTGAAGTAAATGGAGTTACTAGTGATGCCATCCTGGTCCTTAGCAAGCACTGTAATACCCAAATCTAAAATAATCGCCTCATCTCCCAAAGAAAAAATTTCCTCCAGCCCATTTGATGAATCCATCTTGAAGATTTTAAAGTTCCATGTTTCGGACAAAAAAGGACTTTCGCTCTTAACAATTAAGACATCTCCTCGTACAGTGACTACCACGTTCTCCCTCGTGCGAACCTCTTGGATATGATCTGGAATATCAGGCAATCTCATCCGACGACAGCTTAATATTTTTGGTTGTACGCGTCCCCCTCCTACGCTAACTCTGGAAACTTGCAGCGGAAATTCACCAGAAAAGTCGAAAATACGCAGTTCATCATCGGCGAGACAATAGAGTTTGTGATCTTTGAATACCATGTCATCTTGGATGCCTTCCGAGATTTGTTTCCACGATTTATCACCTTTCTTCAAATAAAGTAGAGTATCTCCTATGACAAGGTAATCTTTGGTTTTCTCGTCTATCCACAATATCGGAGAGTCAAATCGTTGATCCCAAATAGGAGGTAGATTGATTCTCTCGCGGGTTAAGAGATTTAAAATATAAACAGGGTTTTCCTTGTTTTTCAAACTAGGATCCATCAAAAGCCAGCTTCTACATGTCGCCAGACAATGGATTTCTGTAAAGTCGTCGGCAAGATGTTGAGTTTTGTAGAGCTTTTCTTCTTTATCTTCAGGATTGAACAAGAGACAGTAATTCTTTTCCTCAGGGAATAGAATCATCCAAGGGATCTTATTGTTTGGCTTTGATTTTCTCGAAGCAGATCCCCATGATGAACAAACTGATTTAGCCCTTTCGAAATCGGCAAATCCAAGGCGCTCCAAGATCAGCTGCATGAGATCTAGAGGAAGCTCGGACCAGCAATGAGATTTTGGAGGAGATTGGGCTAAGGCTAACGGTTGTGAAGCCATCTGACGAAACCTTAACGACCAAGCTTCAATTTTTTGGGATATAATATTAGTTTTCACTCTCTCAAAAACCTTAATTTGATGCATATATATAATAACAAAAAAAAAACTTTATAATATATTAAAAGATAATTACTCCATATCTTTAAATAGCCTACAGCTTCATTTTTAAAGAAACAAAAAATGTTGTATTTTGGCAATAATCATTTATTTGTTTGTCTAATGATTACAAATCTCGAAAACTTTAATTTATGCATGTCAATAAGACATATGTATATAGTAAATAATTTTAATTTATAAACAGAAAATCATATTTGTTACTTTTTAGAAAAGAGAATCATGGATACCATGTACATAAGATTAATTTATGCATATAGTAAGTTCATAATCTAGTACTATTTTCATTTTTTCCAAAATTCATCAAATTCTAATTAAGAATATAATATTATCATTATTTGAAAAAAAATTCCAGTTCTAAATAAGTATATAATATCCCAAAATAATGAATCATAGATTTATTGTAGACTTGCATGTCTCATTAGGATCTTATACAACTCATCTTTCCAAATAATAAAAATCTCATTTAAAAAGAAGGAGATTCTTGTCCATTTTAGATTGTAGACGACCACACCATAATGATAATATATATTCATCATAATGATCTACAAATTCTGCGTATAAATAAAAAAATTACTATATACATATGTCTTATGGACT
Source organism: Raphanus sativus (assembly GCF_000801105.2). Taxonomy (NCBI): domain Eukaryota; kingdom Viridiplantae; phylum Streptophyta; class Magnoliopsida; order Brassicales; family Brassicaceae; genus Raphanus; species Raphanus sativus. Next base: position 5,844,298 of record NC_079514.1, read on the forward strand.
CATCAAATTAAGTTTTTTGAGAGAGTGAAAACTAAAAATATAATATTTTCTCCTAAACTGAAGGCTTCACTGCTAAGATTTCGTCAGATACCTTCAACACCTTTAGCCCAGTCGCCTCCTCATCACAACATATCGGAATGACGATAGACCTGGGCATTTTACCCGGACTCGAAGACCCAACCCGAAACCGACCCGAAAAATTCAGTCCGGGTAGAAATCGGCCCGATCAAATTACCCTATCGGGTCTTGTCGTAGAGGACCCGCGGATCTTGGATCCGACCCGACTCGAACCCGAAATCCGGCGGGTACCCGAATTAATAATGTAAATTACCCAAATTAATAATGTAAATTAAATAAAATGAATCGAAGGAGAATCGAAGATGAGTTATTTGTCTACAGATCAAGGGGGTCAACCAGTAGGAGACAACTAATTATTGTTTTATCTCGCATAGTTTAGTATATATACACATTTTAATATACTAAAAACAAAAATTTTAAATAAAATTTCAAATATTTTCGGATATATTAATATTTCAGATGTTTTTTTGTATTTTTAGGTATTTTTTAGGTTGAATCCGAACCGAATCCGATCCGAACCCGAACCAGAACCGTAGCGATAAATTCTAGTTACCCGAATGGGTCCAACTATCTGAGACCCGACCCGACCCGACCCGAAACCGAAAATTTGAAATTACCCTATCGAATTTTAAACTCCTAGACCCGAAAGACCCGGATCCGAAAGGACCCGACCCAAACCCGACCCAACGACCCGAATGCCCAGGCCTAATTGACGATTTAACTCTCCGGTACTGTGGATAGACGATAAAACGATTACCTTGTTAAATGGTTATTGGAGCAACTCTAGTTTATTTGAAGAAAGGTTATAACTCGTGGAAACAAATCTCGGAAGGGCATCCAAGAAGACTTGTTAAATGCTCTATTGTCTCACCAATGATAAACTCCGTATTTTCGACTTTTCTGGTGAATTTCCGCTACAATTGTTTAGAGTTAGCGTAGGAGGGGGATGCGTAAAACTAGGAAAAAGAGGATAGAGATATGTTAACAATCTTATGTGTTCCTACGAATCATAGACTGGGTTTGCTACTATGTGCAGGGCCGGCTACTATGTATTGTGATATAATATTTATGCGAATACAAAAATAAAAAAATTGGATAGGACACAAATATATGAACCTACAATTAATATTTTTTAAATGTCACTATGATGAATACTGATCGATTGATTTTTCTAAATTCAGAAAACTGCTAGGGTAAAAAAACAGTAGTCTTATTTAAAGGGTAACCAATAACCCTTAACTAAATATATGAGAGTTGCCTACGTCTCTAATTTATCTTAGAGGTGGAGTTTGCTCTTTAAAAACTTTCTCCAATAGAAAGAAAGAAAACGAACCTTATATTCTCCCATATTACGCCTGATGTCCTCTAACGTTGTCTCTGCAATGGTAGTCACTCCATCAGGACCAAAAAGAAATCTCCATTGCTGGTCCGAGCTTCCTCTAGATCTCATGCGATTGGTCTTCCAGCGCCTTGGATTTGCTGATTTCCAACGAAATCCGTTTGTCCATCATGGCGATCCGCTTCGAGACTATCTAAGCCAAACAATCAAGTCCCTTGGTTGTTTCTAATTCCGAAGGACGAGAACTACGGTCTCTTGTTCAATCCTGAAGAAAAAGACAAGTTTTACAAAACTCAAGATCTCGGCAACGACTTTGGAATGAGTTCTTGTGTGGCGACATATAAAAGCTGGCTTTTGATGATAACTTATACTGAGGAGGTTTGTATTGGGAGATCTAGAAGATCGACATAATTCAATGGTCAAAATTAGGATATACATCAATATATTAGAATAGGAAATTTATCATTATCTATTATATACTATTCCATATTAGTTTAGAAAACCAGGTTGATTTATTCTTAATATAAACTATGTCTCTTGTAACATTATTTGGATGAGAGTCTAATATAATTCTTCCATAAACATTTTTGTGTTCTCTACTTTCATCAATTTGTCATGTTATCAGAGCCTAAACAAAACTCTCCAGAAAAATTAAATCTTGTTGTTCTAGCAAATTGCAGATCAACTATTCTATTCTCTTTTTCTTTGTTTCTCGATTTGAAGCATAGAAATTCATTCATCGATTCAAATATTCATTCATCAACGAATTTCATATGGCTATTAGTTCACGAAAGATTCATATTTCTTGACGGCAGTCTACCAGCAGCCGATTCAGCCTACTGTGAAGATTGGACAGCAAACAATCATCTCGTTGTAGGATGGATAAAACAAACAATCAAATCAAAATCCGATCATCTATCTCAACTCGTAAAGAGTTACGAGACATTCATCAAGCTTCTGCAACATGAACAACCATCGTTGATTCACAAGCCTTTGAATTATTTCTACTACTATATTCTAAAGATTGTCCAATCTCATACGTGTTACCATGTATGAGCTTGAGAGAGAGTATTGGGAGATCTAGAAGATCGACCTAATCCAATGATCAATATTAGGATATACATCAATATATTAGAATAGGAAACTTATCATTATCTATTATATATTACTAGGTGATAACCTGCGCCTTGCGCAGGATGAAAGAATTTAATAAAAATTATAATTTTAAATATATAAGTATTAGAAAGGTAAAAATCATAAGCACAAATATTACATATTATTTCATGTTAAAAGATTCAACGATTGTGGATATATAAAAAAAAAGTAAGCTTCCGAATTTTTAAATCTTGTGTTATTTGTTTTGTGTGGTTGAAGTATAGTTCGTAGAAGTAAATCTATAAGAGTAACCAAAAACTTATATAAAATTAATGAAATCCGCCATTGATGGTTTTCTAGTGTACTTCTAGTTTTGTTAATAATGATTTAAAAGTGATGTGATGAGAAAATGTGTTTAAACTGCTGTATGTTTAGGGTTTTAATGATGAAAACAAATCGCCAAAATTATAGTAAATATTTACTAATTGATATTCTTAAACTTACTGTACAAATTTACTTTAGAACTTGCCTTAACACATGTTGTAATAAAAAATGCAACTCTCAAATTACGCAAAATTTGGATTTCGAATTGTATATGAAATGTGTTTCTCAGTGACTATAATTGAGGAAAATTACCTGATGGTTTTAAAAAAATTAATTAATGAAGATTATGAATTGATTCCAAACTTAACTCCAAAATTTTAGATCTAACTGATATGTTTGTAAAATAAATCAATGAATCAAATACATATTTTGCCTGGAAAGAAAAACATAATCAAAGATTATGCAATGTTTACGGAAATTTAATGTATTTTCCTAAATAATTGTCGATTTTAATTTTTATTTTAACTGAGACTAATAATTTTGAACATATATGTAGTTTCAAATTTTGCATAGTTTTATGATTAGTCGAATCCAAAAATTAAATCATTCCAATATAATATTTTGTAGTAGGTACATACCTCTTTCATTAGTTTTTCGTCTCACATCGTAAAAGATGATTTATGCATAATTTGATCATGATCTTCAAAGTATTAAAATATTAACAAAATATTTGAAAACTTACCTTAACACATGTTGTAATAAAAAAACACAGCTCTCAGATTACGCAAAATTTGAATCTCGAAGTGTATATGGAAATTTGTTTCTCAACAGCTATAATTGAGGAAAATTAGTTGATTATTTTTTTAAAAAAAATCAGTTAGTGAAGATTATGAATTGATTCCAAACTTGACTCCAAAATGCTAGATCTGATTGATACGTTTATAAAAATAATCAATGAATTGAATATATATTTTAGATAGAAACAATTATAGACAATATTTCGGTCAAACATATTGAATTGCATACCATATTTAGTTTGAAAAAGAATGAGATGGAGTAAAAAACACGTAGATCACGTATTATATACGAAGTTTTTATTATAACATATAGATTGATATACAAATTTTATAATATTAAAAAAAATTGTAACTAATGAATTTTGTAAAGAATAAAAGTTTACGTAATATATTATATTTTAAAACATTTACAATTAAATACTATACAATATTGTTGAGTATACTAAAAATGACCATAACGTTTATTCTACAGATTTTCGAAAGGTTAGGTGGGTCACATATATTCCATAACATATGCTAACATATATCCCTAATTTTTTATGTTTAATTAATTTAAATTACTATTTTTTTAAAAAAAATATGTAATTGTATTTGGTGTAATATGATTTAAGTTTACATTAGTAAATAAACTAAATAGACATACAATTTTATACGCAAATTTATATAAATTGAGATTAAACGAAAAGATATGAGTTTTTATTGCTTCCATAAGATAAAAAGAAACATTGGCAACATAATAGTAAAAGCTCAAATGAAAATCCGAAAAGACAATGCGTACTAAAAATTTTAAAGACAACAACTCCTGTGAAAAGTAGCTCAAGATCTCTCTATTAGCTCAAAAAAATAACTCTTCATCTGCAATGCTAAAAAAAAGTTTAAAACAATATAAATTAAACATTGTACAAAACAATATAAATCTGAATTCAAAAACATTGAGGTAACTAAAAGTTTTAATATCTAAAAAAAATATTACTGTCTTCTGAGATCATCAATTTCTGGTAAATCATTGGGCTCAAACAGAACCTGGGAAAATCCATCTATGTTTGTCAATTTCTTGAATCAACATTTTCATACATATTTGGAAATTTTAAGAAATTTCAGCAAAATAATATCAGCCCTACCAACCTTTTTTTTTTGTTTCTACACTACATTACCTTCACCCAATTGATTTTCCAAAATTGTAAAACACAAAGCACAACATCTGAATCTCTGGAATTCCATAGTTCTGCTTCCACAGTTGAACGATGCTGACTCGGACTCTCCACTTGGTAGTTAGGGGCTTCAAATCGGAAACAGAATTGAAGGCTGCCATTATATGTTTTTTAAAATTCGGATACTCGATGCTAGGTTTTAATTAAAAGGACAGTGGTGTATAGTTGTGTGGTCAATGAAACGAATTTATATACAATAAAGTAGTAAAAGTGGTAACTATTTACTAATTCAATTACCATATTTCTTGCACATCAAGATCAGCTTGAAGTTTTTTTTTTCCCCTAAAAATCAGCTTGAAATTTGCCTTGACAAAATCAATAATTGGAAAAAGAAATAGAATCGGCATAAACGATTTCAGTTAAGGGCGCCAATTTCGTGGTATCATCAAACAATTTCGGAAACATTTGTAGATTGATGGTAAAACTTAACTTATATTGTTAGTAATTATGACAAAGACAATCCATGATTACACGATATTCAAAATGGTCAGCTGAATAATCAATCAAAGATTAGATGTTACCAATCAAGATGATTGCTGAGTCAAAATGTAGTATATGATATTTGCAAAATTTATAATGTGGATCAATCATATTTTTTAATCAAGATACTCCTTAAATAAATTACATATTGTAAAAAAGGAAACATGTGACTGTATTTTCAGGAAACATGTGACTGTATTATCACTTTGGTTCGTATATATTACATATTTTTACATATTTAAATGTGATAATATGAAAGGTAGTATTTCCAATTAGCTTCGTAAATCAGACATAATACCTATAAAATACATATAATAATAAAATGAGTATAGATTTTTTTTGAGATGAACTTGGTGCCATAGACTAACTTTTGTTGGATGTTGATTTTACATTACACATGCCATAGATATACGAACCACAGTGATTCATGGTCCTAAAATGAGTATAGTTTTGTTAGACAAACCCGAACCGTAATATATGAATGGTAACAATATCGTATAACATTATAGATAGCATTGTTTCCATGTGTTATAACTATATTATTAGTTAATGACTGATTGAAATCGATAGCATTGTTTCCATTTGTGTAACATCGGTAATGTCAAAAAAAAATAAAAATAAAGGTGATATGAATAACATGAGGCATATACTATATGAACATTAGAGTGGCACAAAAAGTAAATATTCTAGGCAAGGGTGGACAATTGAAAAAATGATCTAAGGTGAAATATGGAGATGACACCTAAGTAATGGCATGGTTGTAAATCACACATGAAGCTAAGATTTCTTTTATAATGGTCTCCTCAAATAATAGTAAGGGGATTAACAATATATATATATATTCTAGGATCAAAAAAAAAATATATATATATATATATGTATGTAATATAAATATATATGTTCTAAGATCAAAAGACGGGTATATATATATATATTTTCTTGGATCGAATATTTTATAAACATACAAAAGTTTAATATATATATTTTCTTGGATGGAAGTTATAATGCTGATACTAACATAAAATATATATATATATATATATATATATATACATACAAAATGATGGATGTTACATTATTTTTATAAATATGGTAACCTCAAATATGAAACATTAAAATTAAAATCACTAATCATATCAATCATGCTTTACCATACCAATCAAGAAACATAAATCAATAATAATGTACGATCTGATTACGGACTTAACATAAATCAATCATAACAAAAACGTTCATATTCAATAATGACATTTATTGTATCATTTAATCCCTCTACATTATGCCTTCATTGTAATATAACAATACAAAAGTATAAAAATTAGTTTTTTTCACGAAATGATGGATGTGTAATAAAATATGAGCATTTATTATATATATATATATATGTTCTTGGATCAAAAATATAAATATATATATTCTAGAATAAATATATATATATATATATATTCTAGGATCAAATATATATATATATGTGTTCTTGGATCGAATATTTTATGAACATACAAAAGTTTAATATATATATGTTCTTGGATAGAAGTTATAATGCTGATATAATATCTATATACATAAAAAAGCATTGGGTATAATATATATATACATAAAAAAGCATTGGGTATAATATAAAAGTTATAATACGTAAATATAAAAGTTATAATACGTAAAATATTTCCTGCGATGAAGAATTTATAAACATAAAAAAGTTTAATATAAGAGAAAATATGTTCGACATTAACTATATAGCATTGAACATTAACTATATGCATTGATTATAACATATGTGCACTACAATGGCATGAGATGTAAATGTTCTAGTCAAGGATGGGCTTTTGAAAAATTGGGGTAAGATGAAATGTGGAGATGCCACATAGGAAATGGCACTCATGTAATAAACACATGGGCTAAAGGTTATTTTCATAAGTGGTCTCCTCAAATAATAGTAAGGGGATTCCATATTAATTTAGGAAATTAGGTTGATTTATTCTTTATATAAACTATGTCTCTTGTAACATTATTTGGATGAGATTCTAATATAATTCTTCCATAAACATTTTTGTGTTCTCTACTTTCATCAATTTGTCAGTTTGTCTGTATAATCCCTATATCTTAGATTTTTTAACACGAGAGAGGAACAATCTACCGAGTTTTGAATCATGTTATGGGCTCATCTCTCCGGTGTTGTGGATAGACGAGAAAACCAAAGATTACCTTGTTATAGGGATGTTAGATGAAGAAAATATGGTTTCTATCAAGAAAGAAGATAACTCGTGGAAACCAATCACCCAGCTGTCATTGTCATCTATCGAGGATTGTTTTAGCATGATATACAAGGATCACAAGCTTTACTGTCTCAATTATTATAAACTCACCATTTTTTATTTTTCTGGACATGTTCCCTTGCAAGTTTTCAAAATCAGCGTACGTAGATGCATAAAAAGAGCAGTAGGTGGAGCCTCTAGAATTCCTGGGACCATCCCATGCAAACGCTATTGGGCTTGTTTTAAGAATAATGTGGTAGTCACTGTAGATGGGGATGTCTTAATTGTTAATAGCATGCGGGCGGATATGTCCTACATATGGAACTTTAAAATCTACAGGATGGGTTCATCGAAGGGGAGCAAGTGGGTGGAAGTTGTTTCTTTGGGAGACGAGGCGATTCTTCTGGAGTTGGGTATCACAGTGCTTGCCAAGGACATTGAAGGAATCAAGAGAAACTCGATCTACTTTAATGGTTCTGATTCAGTAAATCCATATGATGAAAATGATATCTTCATATTCAATCTCGACACGAAGAAGGTTGAACAACCACATCAATTTGTTTGTTCGTCCGTCTTATGCTCTAATGCAAGATGGTTCTTACCAAGTTTCAAACGCGAATGATTAATCATTATAAATATGTTTGCTATATTATTTTGAATTAGAAATCTAGATAACATTTATAGGTATATAATTTTGTACTTAAAAATATCCATTCGTTTCTCGGTTCAATTTCATTTTTGGTTCATAGGTTCAATTTCATTTTTGGTTCATAGATAGTGATTATTTATGAATTTGGATCAGTTTAGGTTTAGTTTTTTTCTGTAAGTCTCGGTTTCTTGGTTCCTTCTTGACATGTGCACTATCTTATATAATAATGTATATAAATAATATTTAGTTTCAAAATAAATCCGCACTTTTTACAAGTATTTTACAGGTGTATTTGAATTATGAATACAAACCTTAACGGAACCAACCTAAACCTAAACAACAAAATGTCAAATATCTAATTAGATCCAAATGTCTAGAACTGGAAGGACTCAAAATTGAAATGAACTGATCTATATCCAACCCGAAGATTCGATGGCCACGCTTATTCTATTTCTTATTATATTTTGTGTGCATTTTATAATAGTTACATTTTTCAAAATGGTGAGAATTGAGATTAATTGATATTTTGGCTAATTTAATAGTATAGATTTATAGAGTTTTTAATATAATTTTAAAACTTATATTAAATAACAACATTTTATAATAAATATCTTATAATTTTCTATTACTATATATTTAAAATGATTACCAGAAGTCGAACCGATATACCAAGTAATCTAATATGTAATCGGGTATTGTTTTTAAATATATATATGATTTAATAACCCACAAAAACTATTTTTTTTAAATTAAAGAAAACCTTTTCAGTTTGATTATATGTTTTTTTTCTTAACACTTTTATTATATGTTTGTGTTCAAATAATTTTTATATTCTCTGTTTCTAAAGAATTACTCGAAATTTGCATTTTTCAAAAATTTAACAATTTATGACGACACAATACAAATGCAAATGATCAAAAAAATTATGGATACATATCCCAAATTTGCAAAAAAAAAAATTCAGATTCTCAAATTATTAAATTCTTCATTAAATAATTTACGGCTTCCAAAATTTCAAGATTCGTTTCAAATAAGTTTGAAGGGCTTTAATACTTATCCAGTAACAACTCTCTCCTTTAAACAAACGGCAACAATATAAAATTAAATATCTAAAAAAAATTGTCGGATTATAGATCTTAGTGTTACATTATAATATAAAAGAATCTTATAATAAATATTAAAAATGTTATAAAATTAACAAATATCCCACGTGAAGCATGGGAAATGAATCATCAAAATAGATAATATATACAAATGTAATATTAACAATTTGAATGACATATAATTGTAATTTTGGTATTACAATTTAAAGATTACATACTATTTTAATAAACTATATATACATTTTTGAGATATTCAATAACATTTATGATAGATTATATACTTCTTTTAGTTACTAATCCATACCTAGGACGGGCCAAACCTAATTATTTTATATAGATAGCTTCCTCAATTAAGATTTAAGACTACATTTTATGAGAATGTAAATAATCTCTCTCTTTTCGTATTGAACACATGCTATGATTGGGTTGGATCATCTTCAGAGGCGCCGACGACTATGGCCGCGGGGCAGCTCTGGGAGGGCTTCTTGACGGTGAATGGCGACGGGTGAGTTTGGCACATCTGCCTATGTTAGGCTTGTTAGCTCTGGATCCCGATTGAAAGCTCTCAGTGTCCACCTGAGGGTATCTTTGTGCTTCCATTTTCCTTCTTTCCCACGACCTTATTTTCTCTTGCTAAAGTTGTTTATAGATATAGTCAAACATTGGTAGCCTGCTACTGTTTTTTCGGCTAACTGGAACACACTGTACTGATTTTCCTTTTTGGGGTAGCTTAATATATATTTTAAATTTAAAAGATAAAAACTTTTTCGCTTTAATACACTTCAGCCAACACCAGGGGAGAAGGTATATATTATCAAACATGAGTTCAAAGGTATTATCAAACATTTTAACTTACGCACGATTAGTGTAAATTAACTGGGCTCAACATTTTAATAGGGGAAAGGTATTATCATTTATCCAACATGAGTTCAAAGAGGAAGCAAACCTATCGTATAAAAGCTCAATATGGGAAGAAGAGAGATATATTAATATCGTGGCCCGTATCAAGAAAAGAACTATCAGCTGGTCATCGAAACTCTTCTCTCGTGCTGGCAAACTGATCATGCTACGGTCTGTCCTATCAGCCATGCCTGCACACGCTATGTCTTGCTTCAAACTCCCTCAGTCTCTATGTGCTCAAATACAATCCCTCCTAACTAGGTTCTGGTGGGACTCTGCTCAAGACAAAAGACGCATTGCTTGGGTTTCATGGGCGAAAATAACTAAACCAAAAAAGCATGGAGGTTTGGGTTTAAAAGATATTGCTACCTTTAATGATGCTATGCTTGCGAAGCTCAGCTGGAGGATTCTGAAGAATCCACAATGTCTCCTTGCTCGCTGTCTCTTGGGAAAGTATTGCAAAGAGGACAGCTTCCTCTCAATTAAGCCTTCAAAATCTTCCTCACATGGCTGGAGAGGCGTACTTATTGGCAGGGATTTACTTGCAAAACAGTTGGGATGGATAGTGGGTACAGGCGCTGACATCTCGATCTGGAATGACCCCTGGCTATCCTCGACAGAACAACTAAGACCCTACGGTCCTGCACCGGAACACTTACAAGACCTCAAAGTCTCAGACCTTATGCGTCCTGATTCCACAGAATGGGATACGCAAGCTCTGGACCTCTTCCTCCCCTGCTATAAAGCCTCTATCTTTCTTATCAAACCCTCCGTATGCAACGCTCCTAATGAGCTTGTGTGGCTCAAAACAGCTTCAGGAGTGTACTCCACGAAGTCAGGTTATCACGCTCAATCTGAGACATCGACTCAGGAGGAACCTACGGACCCTGCAAACACAATTGACTGGTTAGCTTGTGTTTGGAATCTCAAAACTGCAGAAAAAATCAAGTTATTTCTATGGAGTGCCTTACATAATGGATTGCCAGTGGGGGAGCAACTCTCAATCAGAAACATTCCCATCCAGAACCGCTGCCCAAGATGCAATGAGATGGAATCAGTGACCCATATGCTCTTCCACTGTACCTTCGTTAAGGATGATTGGGAAAGTGCTCCTCTGTCTTCGCCGGTGATCCCAGCCCTCCTTCAAAACAGCGGTGAAGCCCTAAGCTTACTACGAAGAATCCCCTCGCTCCCTCCTGTTGGATTAGGCCCCGGTTCACTACAAGCTTGGATTTGCTGGAATATCTGGATTTCCAGAAACCAGCTCATCTTCCAGAAACGGTCTTTCTCGCCTGCGGAGACACTGCTAAAAGCTATACAAGAAGCTCGCGAATGGACCCTAGCTCAAGCCCCAACTCCCTTATCTCCAAATCGACGAAGCAGTATCGCCTTTGATCCCTCCACCGAGCTGTTCAGAACATGCATGTTCACTGATGCTGCTTGGAATCCATTGACGAAAAGCGCTGGATTTGGATGGATCATCGATGATGCTGGATCATCATCATCTCACTCGGCGGCCTCGCTCTCTGTAGCATCGCCTCTTGTTGCGGAAGCTATGGCGTTGAGAAGCGCCATGATCTCTGCTCTCAATGGTGGTTTTAACGCTCTTCACGTCTTCTCTGATTCTCAGATTTTGATCAATCTGGTGATCTCCAAACAGAGAAACCTTGAGATCGCGGTTATACTCACTGACATCTATCTTCTAATTCCTCTGTTTCATGTAATCAAGTTTAAGGCTATCCACTACAAGAAAATAGTCATATTGCAATAGTGATATATTGTTGCAATATGCTCGTATATTGTTGCAAATATGAAATTGCAATAAAATTGTAATAAATTTTAACTTCTTGCTGTTTGAATGTTGCAAATTCATGTTTGTCGCATACATGTAGCAAAATTAGCAACAAAAAAAGTTGTTGCTATTTATGTCATACTATTGCAACAATTTTTTTATTACAATTTTGTTGCATATTTACAACGTATTTTGTAACCCTAAATAGTGGAAAGATTGCTACTTAAAATATATAGTAAACAACATTGCAAATTTGCAATTAATTTTTTTTCTTGAAATTTAGTAGTCTTGGTGCAAAAAAAAAAATAATATTATTTTGGCACAATCAACATATGGATGCAATTTAAAATTGTTACGAAATCTGCTATAAAGATATAGAAAATGTTGTTGTAATTTTTTTTTATAATTACTTTTAAATAATAAATTTGGTGCAAATATTTTGTGACAGTGATTAACAAATTAATAGTTGATATTATCTGTCTTGCATAAATTAATTATTTTCGTATTTTTGTTATAAGAAATATTATATGTGTTATTTATTTTACATTAAATACATTTATAATAAACAAAAGTCAAATGACCATCTTTATTAAATAAATTGAAATATTAAAAATTTCAACAGTGCATTAATAGAGAAAAAACCCAGCAATAATTTGAAACTGGAAAGAACTAATAAAAAATTAAGAAAAATAACTAAAGCATCCAATTAAAACTTAATTGTTAACACTCTTGGATAGATAGCTGGCCAAAACTTATTCTCCAAGCCCTCAAGATTGTTCAGCCTTTATTTGATCTTTCAATGACGACTGTCATTTTACCATTGATTGAAACTTCACTAAGAAAGCTCTTAGAACAAACACACAACCTTTTGTGGAATCAACCAACTGTAGAATATAATATATGTAAGACAAAAAATCTATGAAGAAATCTAGAAAAAATATATAAGAAGATTTTAAAAGTACTATATTGCACTACCTTCAAATATATTTCATTCTTTTTCTCAGAAAGTTAACTCTTCAGTTGTTAGGATATCATCTTGAAGCATATGACATCATTGCCATCTGATTCATCTGAAAATTTTACAAGATCAGCCTTAACACATAAAAGCAATTAATGAAGGATATATAACATACAAGGAAAAAGAAGAATTATTGGAGATGAGTTACTTCGGAAGAAATACAGTTCGCAAAAGTCAGATGAATTATTAAAAACACCCTATAAGATGTACCTGTATATATATATGAAAAGAATAAAATCTAAGTGACTCGTGATAATTGGTATACATATCTTTTATTGTTATTATCGAAACAAACTAAAATCAAGTGACATATAAGTCGGAAACAACATTGGCACAATAAAAATATTCTAGTAGTTGCTAAGGGATTACAACAAGAAAGATTACGTAAACAAATTAATTACGTACGTTTTTTTTTTTGACTAGATTTGAATTAATTACATACGTTACAATCCATTTAGCAACAATGAAGCAAAAAAAAATTTGAGAAGTTACCTGTGGCTGTTCTGTATCTTCTTCACGTGATTACGGACTAGCCGACATAGTAAAACAAGAACTTGGCAGAGAAGAAACAAGAATTATACTAAAACTGACTGTATTAGTAAAACATATTCAAAAAAAACATGAGATATGTGTCTCTGGAGATTCGAGAAGAGGCCAAGTTAATTAAGAATTCTTAACACTCACATCAAAGAAGTGGCAAAGCCAAAAGTACATAAGATGGTAGTCTCTTAGTATAAAACAATGTTTGATTTATGCAAATAGTAATATGCTAACTATAAAGACAAACAGTAGTGGATGACCTATGGAGTTTCAAAACACGCACCTGTCCCAGTTTGAATCAGTGAAAGGTTGATCAAATGTCTGAATTGCATTGTTTGAGAATCTTGAGATAGTACATCATCATGATCTGAGTATAGTTCCTCATCAAGGACATCATGAAGGTCGACAAATTGTTCTTGTTGGTCAGCTAAATTGTCGACTGTGATAAATGGATCAGCCACAGCAATTATTTCACCACTCTCATATTGTAGCTTAGATGAGGATATGATATAAAATATACCTAATCTGCTTGGCTAGCAAAGATAAACGGATCATGTTTTCCGTATCGTCTGTCGATTAACATCAATGACCCCATATTTGTTTATGCGTATTCCTTTATCCATTGTTGTGTCATACCGATTGCATCTGAAAAGTATAATTCTAAAACCAACAATTCTTAGATAATACATCTCAAATATTTGTGTTATGATTACGTAACATTCTGATTCATTTTTGTTTTGAATAAGAATTAAAAGATATAATTACTGTCATGTTTTTCGTCACATATTGTTTTATATATCTTTTGCAAATTAGCAATGATTCAAAACTGTTGAATATTTCTAGCAAAATTTGCAAAAAAAATTGTTTATGTTGCAAAATGTTGCATTTTAGTAATGAAAACATGCGACATATATTGTGGTTGTGATTTTGCAATGAAGTTGTAATGAAACTGTAACGAATATTCATTATTGCAAAAGTATTGCAATAATCATAGCAAATTATCAACATAAATGGATGTTGCAATTTTTTTGTTGCAATATAGTTATTTTCTTGTAGTGATCCCTAGAGCAGCTAACGATAAAGCTGACTCCATAGCCAAACATGCTCTCTCCTCTTTGTACCAACCTTAATTTCCGGTTTAATAAAATTCTGAATTTACACAAAAAAAAAAAGGGAATACTGACCAACTATGCTGGTGACCAAAGCTCTTTCTCAAAAAAAAAAAACTATGCTGGTGATTATCTTTAGGATAGGTCTTTACTAAAGACTCTTTAGGATAGGTGCACAAAAAAATGTATTTCAATATTTATTAGGAATCATGTCACACCCCTACTTCTTTAATGGATCCGCCAATGACCAAAACAGAATTTCATTACGAAAACCTATCACTAGCTATAATAATTTTGAATCACATCTAACTGTGAAAGATTAAAAGAATGCTTCATATATTAATATAAAATTAAATGGGTAATGACAGTTGTAAAATCTAAATGCGAAAGTATAGTAACTTTGGTAGATGAGTCCATTTTAATCTGAAAATTCGTAAAATAAAATTAAACTAAACCATTCGGGGTAAGAAGATTATGATCCATGTAATATAAAAATACAGACATATAAAACAATTTTGGCTTTGCATTGTATTTTAAACACGAATTTAATTTGCTTTACTATTTTCATAAAACTCGGGAAAGATTTATAACTTCTTAGTTATATCTAAATTAACTTTTGTGTATATAATTAATTAAGAAACTGTAACTTTAATAGTTTGAAGTGTCTTCAAAATTTAAAATGTTGCGATTTCTTCAGTGTTGAGTTTATATATGATAATTTATCTGAAAATTATATCAGTTGAAAATAACATGAATCAATTATTTTTGTATTATAGATTAATAAAGTCGATTAAAAATATTTAATATTATATAAATAATATTGATATTATTTATACTAGTTGAGTTGCTAATCATGAAACAAACATCAAAATCCAAGTATATAATGTATATCATTGGGAGGGTTTGAGTATCATACGACGTGACAGTTTCAAACGATCGGTTAATCCCATCCATGACCAAATCTAGAAAATAGACAGACTAGATGAGTATGCGTATATCTGGAATCTAACATGGAGAAATAGAGAACAAAACAGAGCCAAGGTCAACTTGCCAGACACAAACCAAAGGGCTGAGTATGTGACCAAAACAGTGGTCATCATGAACCGGTTGTATGTAAACCGGCAAGTCATCCTTGGCTCAATTCCACTCTCTGTTCCTTCATGCAAGACCTTCTGACACAGCGAGAGACTCCCATCGTTGTCTCTCGATCTAGAGCTGCTTTTCAAATGTGTTATCTTTTCCTTTGACTCATGTGTTGTGGTAAAGTCTAGTTGAGATGCATTGGCATTTATAGGCATACAAAGGCGACAGATTTTGTATATTATATTATCCTTGATTCCATTTCCGATATGCATGGTTGGGAATTTTGACTAAAACCCTAATTCATCAAGAATAAAGTTTAAAAGTTGGAATTAGAGAATATAATCTAGAAGATGGGCTGACCAATATTTTAAAAATGTCCACTTTCCGATTTATTTCGAATAGTTTATATTCGTTCCACTACTTTAGTGAAATATGTAATTAGGTAACACAATAAATATATGTAGATCGTCGCAGAAACCAATAGAAGAATTTCATTTTTGTGGATAAGTGGAATATTTATGATCGCATGCGTGTATAAGTATAATAAATACTTTAAGGCATTCTTCAACAAGAAGATTTACATGTTCTAGAGTCTGTAAATTAACGTCAGCAAAAATGATTTAGAGCAGGTGCGAGTCTAGATATGATTTCTTAGCTAGGGGTGTACAAAGCGTATCAAATAAATCAAAGGGTGCATAAAAAAAAAACAATGTTCTATTCTATCTAGTTTTTTTTTCTCTCATTTTGTCATACAAAATGAAAAAAAAAATATGGATGCACATACATTCATTGTCTTTGCTGTAGCTTCGCCACTGATTTAGAGAGCTTACATCAATCTAAATCCATTAGAGAGTTCAGTTAGTAAAATTTTTATTTTAGTGTTACAAGAAAAAAAATTTTGTTTTTATATATACTAGGAAACAACCCTGCGCGTGAAGAGTGAACGTAAATTGTTTAATTAAAAGTTGGACTTTTAAATGGAGTATGTGATAATTTTCAAGTTATTAAATATAAAATGTATTTTACATAATTTTAGTAGATTAATAAGTTGTGTAATTGAACAATAAATGAATAGTAAATATATAATGTACTTATACAAAAATTAGAAGTAAATATATAATGTGTATATTAACGGGAAATATTATTATATGTGTTTGAAAATTATAAATAGTTCTAGTGTAGCATTGTAAAGTTAAGAAACGTAATCATCTATCTATCTTATTAAAGCTGAAGTACAATTTCGGTGTGTTTGGATACTTGGATAAGAGTATTAAAAAAAATTGGTGTGTTTGGTTATTTGGATAGCATTTATAAAGAATAAATTTGTTTGGAAACTTGGATTATAGTTAAAAAATTGTTTGGAAACTTGAATTGTATTTTTATTAAAAAATATCTCTATCCAAATAAAATCAGCAAATCCATTTAAACTTCCTACATTTTAGGAAACCACTAATTGATCATATATGTTTTCGTGATACACAATATTTTTCTCCTAGATTTTTAAATTAAATAAATATCATTCGAATATTATAAATATCGTAGGAGGTTCGAGTTGGATCATTTTCGGTCCGGGTTGGTTTGTAGCAACCAAAAAATATATCAATAAACTTTCATTTTAAATATGGCAGTAATAAATAATTTATATATTAAACTGAATTAATATATAAATATGTTATATTACTATGTAAATAATTGTTTATAGATTCTTTAGTTGACTAATTTTTGATATCCTTATATTGAAAGAAATTTATTTAAAAAAATTATATGAACTGAAGAAAAAAAAATATAAAAGTACTGTACATTTGAATTCAAAATCATTTTTTTTTACAACAAACTAGACAAATATGTTGAATTGTATACAAATTACAATGTAAATATTTAATTAATATAGAAATATGTCACATTGTTTAAACAAAGTATCAATGTAAAAGTATTGTACAGTTATATTCTAAAATTATTTATTTTAACAATAAGCCAAATAAATATATTGATTGAAAAGGGAATAAAATAAAATAAAAAAACACATAGTTTACTAGAGGCACTCTAATATGTCGAATTTATTATAAAAAAAGTTTTAATAAGATAAATACATTTAATAATTACAAACAAATAATATTTTTCATAAAAGTGAAAAATAATACCCGCACTTCGGAAACGCGGGTCAAAATCTAGTCTTCAATTATTTTCTTTATTTTTCGTTGTGTGCGTTTTATTTCTTGAGTTGGCTCATTTATTTCATTTTGGTTGTTGTCTTCAATATGTTTTAACTCATTTGGTGGCTTTCTTAATCTCATTTTCTTTGTTTGATTTCCTTTACAAGAAATAATGTCTTCACTTCCTTCTCCTTGGACAACACTTGCATGTTATATTTATTAAAAAATTATATTCTATTTACTTTTTAAATTAGAAACAAAATATAAAGTAAACAATTTTTAATCAAAATGGGTTGCTTATGATACTTGTGGCTGTTAATCCTGCTGAAGTTGAGTTTGAAAACTTTTCCAATTAGTTTTCAGATAAAAAAAGAGATAAATGTGTTATCACTTAAATCATTATATGATTGCTCCTGCATTTTATGTTAATTTTAGATGTTAGTATCTATTTATACACTATAGTGTAATAATATTTATAAGTAGTACCCTTACATGTAATTTAATCAAGTCTGTTGCAGATTTACCCATAATCCTTGTCATGTCTTTTTGAATGTGGTTAATAATTTTAATACAGTAGTTTGAAGTGTCTTCAAATTTTAAAATGTTGCGATTTCTTCAGTGTTGAGTTTATATATGATAATTTATCTGAAAATTATATCAGTTGAAAATAACATGAATCAATTATTTTTGTATTATAGATTAATAAAGTCGATTAAAAATATTTAATATTATATAAATAATATTGATATTATTTATATACTTGCTAACCGTGCACAGGAAACACCAGCTTCAAAGTTTTGAACAATTTAGTCTTTTTAAGAATTTCTTTTTGCTAATATATGTTTTAGTTTAATTAAAAACAGAAACATCTTTCTTTTCTTGGGGGGCCGACACTCCTTGCTAACAGATTGATTGGACAACGAATAAAAATTAGCGTAGTTATTATTTTTGTTAAAATATAATAGACTAAAATACGTGTTTAGATAGCATTATTGCTACCATATGGGTAAAGTTTTTCGCAAAAGACTTTATTTAACTTGATCATCATCTGCAGCACCACTATTATTAGAAACAACAAGTTAAGTTTTGTTGTTGTTGTTGTGCTTATGTTGCTATGGCAAACCCAACTCTGGGTTTCTTCTGGTCTTGGAGGTCGAAGATTGTGTGATAGGCTCGCATAAAAGCGAGGCCTAAAAACCTACACTCACATCCAATAATTAATGATTAACTTTTAGTATTAGGAAACTTGTTTAGCAAAAAAAAATAAAAACTTTTTTTTTTAGTATTAGGAAAATTTTGATTGATACAGCTTCGCAACTTACCAGCGATGTGACTCCACAAAACGACTGAAGCACTTTCCACCATCCTTGGCTATGTACTTAAAGAAAAAAAACAAGAAAATGTGTCAACCAAACAATGGAGGGGGAAGGGAGAACAATTTTTGAGAAAATTTATCGTACATCATCTGGCGTGAGGGGAAAAAGCTTTCCCCCGATCGTGAAGAAGATAGTGGGCATCGTACGCATGGTAGAGCAACTCACCTTTCCAAGTGCTTTATTTATGTCGCTGATAGGTTTCTAAGAATATAACATATACTTTGACAACTTATCATGATTTTATCAAATAGAAAATGATTTCTCAAACTGAATACTCAATAGAATTTAAATTGCTTACCTTTGGACCCAGAATGTCAGTTATCCCAGAATCAACAATTGCTACGCATTGTGCTGCACAATGTCGAGTTGGTGTTTCACCAATGTGAATAGTTGTCATTTTAATTCTCCAGAAATTTCTTATTCTCCCATAGACGGGAACATACGTATGTTCCCCTTTAAAGTGGTTTGGGTCGAATCCACCAAACACTATTTGTCCACCATTTGGATCTTCATGTCTTCCGTCACCGTGGTAACTTCTAATCCAAAAAGAAAATATGTTTTTATTAATCAGTCTTTTGTTCATCATATTTTCCAAGACCGTAGTTGTTCCTTTCACCGCAAGGCTTGGAAATCCCAATCCTAGGATGCCATCATATACCACGTCTTCTATATGAGGACCAGGTTTTGTTGCCTGTATAAACTCTTGTCTATCGAGTAAAACTCCACCCACCATTACTTTATCTCGACCTAGGAAACCTGTTAGCTCCCCCTTTTCATATTTAAGATCCAAAACTCCTCCTCCTATGCAATTAAATTTTTGTATTTGAACGTAAGTATACAATTAGTCGAAGACGACGAAGAGTAAAAGAAAGGTCAATGAATTACCGCTCTGTATATAGGTTCTTGATGCTTTGGGATTGAACTTTTGATGCGGATGGACCGTTTTAGGATATGTACTAGAAGGTATCCAAAGATCGGCACTTCCCGTATCAAAAACAACTCTGAATCTCTGAGGTGGATCACCCACATCAATATCACCGTAGAGGACTACATCACGATAATTCACTAAACCTATAAAGCGGTTACCATTGATATATTTTTTCAGAATGACTTTGACAGTTCCATTCGATAATCCGTGACAGGATCCAGATAGTAGCACAGCTGATATGACAAAAAACCATATACTTTCCATTTTCTGAAGGTTAAAGTTTACAGTTTGTACGTATACGGCGATATTTATAACCAAAAGCTGTATGATGTAGTTGCGTACACAACCAACCTTACACTATTATACGTACAAACATTAATTGTGTTCTTTATTATCTCACACGTAAACAGGAAAAGTGTATTTACGTGTCTAACTTTTTAGAAATGCGTTTCTGTTATACATGAATCGTACATGCATTAAACACACCTTACGTATCAGTTTTCGTGTACATGCTTTTTGTCTGTGTGTGCAACATCTTTTTTTTTTTTTTTGAAAAAAAATGTGTGCGACATCTTTCATGCGTGTATTTATCGTTTACCGTACGGAAAATTTCTTAAGATTTTATTTGAGAAATATGATCACTTTCTTTAGATCGTTAAATCAGCTATGAAATAAAGAAAAATAATTGGTGTATATTATTAACCTATTGAATTAAGTTATATAAAAATCATAATAGAATAGCTTTAACTTGAAAAAAGAAAAAAAAAAGTAAAAATTGTAAATCATAAAGTTTGTGATACAAGTAAAGGCAGTAAGGCACACATAGAATGTAAACTGGGAGTGTATGTATACCCATCATAGTTTAAAAAAATTAATGTATTGGAGTGGTTTACTGGAGTTCTTAACACGGTTTTCCCAAAGGTATAGACCTGTCAACTGGAGATCAGAAATCCAACCGAAGTTGCAGAAGCCTCTTCTACCTGGTTTTCTTTACGGTTCTTGGAGAATAAAACTTTCTCATCTTTGTTTTGGTATCTTGGTGGTGATCAGATATCAACTTGAAGGCGGTGTGGCAATCGGTTTCAGCTCTGTTGCAGCTATGTGGCAGGTTCCAAATGGTTGCGGTTACAAATCAGTTAAACAGTTTTGACTTAAGATTTTTATCTCATTTGCGTTTAAAATATGTAAAGTCACCTTAATATATTAATTAAAAAAGATTTTTTTGTTTGCTACATTACGAGTTTATCTTACTATATCAATAACTGGAGATTTTAACTTAATTTGTTCGAAGTAACCGCACGACAATTAGCTAGCTCTATTGTCTCATCTTTTGAATCCATCTCATTTAACTGGATCTCGCGTGAGAGAAACGGTATGGCAGATGGACTGGCAAAGAATTATTATCGTCTGAACTCGCCACTATGGCAACGTCTAACTTTGCTTAGAAGAAAAAAAAGAAACCCCCACGACAATTATAAACATGTGGCCACACGAATATTAGACCATATGCTTTGGACCCCTCATTTGAATATTCATAAAGAAGGATTAGGACTGCACCTCTTATTAAAATATTAATTTGAATCCTTTTTCACAGGTCCGAGATAGAGATAACGTTAATAAGAAAACTTAATGTATTCTAATTTTTTTTAGTTTATTTCATAAAAACTTGGAGTAATTTATTTTCATATGAGACGTGATGTCTTGTGCTTACTTAGCAGTTTTAACTGCTCTTCTGTAATATTTTAGTCCTTGTTGCATCCAATAAGAGTTTATAGGATGTTTCCATTACAAGCCACAGAGCGGTCTGGGTTTAGAACTAAGTGATTTCATATGCGGAAAATATTTGATGAGATGTTTAAATGAATTTCGTAATGTGTTTAGTATGTTTAGCCAATGTAAATTGATGTTTATGGTCCTTAGTGGTGTTTATAATTATGTTATTTTTATATTTGATTAGGGGTTGGTCCGCCGAATTTATGATAATTTTTAAAGATATATTTTAGTTCTATAAACATTTAAAAATTACACTAAATGATATATATACACACACTATATTACATTTATAGATATGGAGGTCTAAGAAGACAAAAGTAAGACGGGAAATAAACACAACTAGATTATGACCCGCTCGACCGAGTGGGTGTTAATTTTCATTTTTATCTTTGTTGTAGTAAATGTTACCCATGATTTGCAATAGTTTAATTTTAATTGTTTCTTAGTTAAAATAGTTAGGAACATGATCTAAATTTGTAATAAGTATTTATTTTAATAAGTGATAATATATATTTTTAAAATTTATCTGATTAAATAATTTTTAATATGACATTTCTAAATACAATAATTTATAGTTTATATTGAGTAATTTTATTTGTCTTGTAAACTATCAATGGTATCATCCATACTTTTTAGAATATGACCTGCATATATCTGCACAAATATTTTTTTTTATGGATCAAAATTTTATGATAATGTATAATAAAATTGTTGTATATATTATTTAAAATACATGGTGCTCTATATTTTATATTTTCAACATTTATCATACTGAACTTACATTGGCATATTATTTATATGAAATTTAGTTAAGATAATATATTCATATGTTATTATATAAATTATTCTTTTTTTTTTAATTTTGTTAGTTATGATAATAATCAAATATAATTACATAAACTTTTTTAAAAAATACTGTTCATCAACTATTTAAAGCTAAGTTTATCAATTATTTCCAAACACACACATAAATAATAAAATAAGAAAACCAATGAATACTATATGTTTTATTAATTATTTTGTCATATTTTTTAGAAAAGGTAATTTAATAATATTTTACAATAATATTTGTTTACGGTTTAGAAAAATAAAACAAATATAAATTAAAAAATAACATTTTTAAAATGAAAATTTAATAATTCTTTTTATTAATATGTTACTATTTTACAATATGTTTTTAAAATTATTTTGTAAAAATTAAAATTTCTAAAAAAATTTATATTTTTTGTTTGATTCGTATTTATCTATAGAAAATATAAATAATAACTAATCTTATTAATTCCCATAATTATTTTTAAAATTATTTTCTTGGTATAACATAAAAAGGAAAAGTACTATGAAATCATTTATTTTATATAATTGTAATAATTTTTTAATTTTATTAAACTTATATTGACACCATTTTAATTAAATAGGCTTTAATATAAGGTTCATCATCAACAAACAATAAATACGGAAATTTTTTTATTTATTAATTAAATCATTTATAATATCATGTTTATCACCAGATTATTTAAAAAGGAAAAATTACCATATTTTTTGTTATGATATAAAAAATAAAAATTACTACGGAATCATTTATTTTAGATAATCATAATATTAAAAATCCATTTATGTTCAATATCACTAATATTTTTACATTTTTTCTTGTTAATTAAATCATTATTAGCAAATATATATTTAATTAGCATATTATATTTAATTATTGTAATGGTATATTTAAAATTTTGATATGTGTTAAACTATCTCATAATTTAAAATAAATATACTAAGATGATAAAATCGACTTTTGTTAAAAAATTAATTTTTTAGTAATTTCCATTTTTAAAATATAATTATCATAATTGTATTTTAAAAATATATAATATATATATATAATAAATGAATTTACCTTTTTGACGAATCATCATTAATATAATATATATATATATATATTTACTCTTCCTTCTTTCTTGGTATAATATAAAAAGGAAAAGTACTACGTAATCATTTATTTTATATAATTATAATATTTTTTATTTTATAATATTTATATTTACACCATTTATTTAAATAGGCTTTAATATAATGTTCATTACAAACAAACAATAAATAAGGAAAATTTTGTATTTGTTAATTAGATAATTTATAATATCATGTTTATCACCAAATTATTTTTAAAAGGAAAATTACCATATTTATGGTATGATATAAAAAAGAAAAATTACTATGTAATCATTTATTATAGATAATCATAATAAAAAAATTGTATAATTTTAAACACATGTCATAATCTTAGATTTATAATTGACATCTGTCACGATTGTGTTAATTAGTAACTTTGAAAAATCAAATTTTATATAATAAAATATAATTATTATTTTATTATTTCCTAATATGCAGAAAAACATAAAATAGGAAATAATACATAAATATAATTTGTATAAAAATATTTATCCCGCACAAGATAACCCAGTAAATATACTAAAACGTGATGCACAAGTAGTTTCCAAACCTAATAATTAACCTACCAAATGGTTCCTCCACCAACTTCACCAGAAATCACAACACAAAACAATCCTTCACCTACTAATAAAAATAAAATAATCTATGTTAAAAAATAAAAATAAAAACAAAATACTAAGCACCTCATCAAGTTACACAACATTGCAACACCTAAAAACCTAAGTAACAACCCGCAGCCTAACGCGGACACACCGCAGCCTAATAACATATCTATTTATATAATAATGCAATATATCTAATGGAAACGCATGGGTTTATCTTATTTAAAGGTTAACCGATAATCCTTACCTAAATATAGAAGAGTTGTTCACGTCTCTTTTTTTTTTGATCAACCGAAATTTTTGTTGTTCACGTCTCTAAGAGGTGAGAGTTAGCTCTTTATAAACTTTCTCCAATAGAAAGATAGAAAACGAAAAAAACTATTTTCTCCCATATTCCGCCTGATGGCCTCTCACGTTGTCTCTGTTATTGTAGTCACTCCATCAGGACCAAAAAGAAATCTCCATTGCTGGTCCGAGCTTCCTCTAGATCTCATGCGATTGGTCTTCGAGCGCCTTGGATTTGCTGATTTCCAGCGAGCTAAATCCGTTTGTCCGTCATGGCGATCCGCTTCGAGACTATCTAAGCCAAACAATCAAGTCCCTTGGTTGTTTCTAATCCCGAAGGACGAGAACTATGGTCTCTTGTTCAATCCTGAAGAAAAAGACAAGTTTTACAAAACTCAAGATCTCGGCAACGACTTTGGAGAGAGTTCTTGTGTGGCGACATATAAAAGCTGGCTTTTGATGGTAACTTATACTGAGGAGGTTTGTCTGTATAATCCCTATATCTTAGATCTTTTAACACGAGAGAGGATCAATCTACCGAGTTTTGAATCATGTTATGGGCTCATCTCTCCGGTGTTGTGGATAGACGAGAAAACCAAAGATTACCTTGTTATAGGGATGTTAGATGAAGAAAATATGGTTTCTATCAAGAAAGAAGATAACTCGTGGAAACCAATCACCCAGCTGTCATTGTCATCTATCGAGGATTGTTTTAGCATGATATACAAGGATCACAAGCTTTACTGTCTCAATTATTATAAACTCACCATTTTTGATTTTTCTGGACATGTTCCCTTGCAAGTTTTCAAAATCAGCGTACGTAGATGCATAGAAAGAGCAGTAGGTGGAACCACTAGAATTCCTGGGAACATCCCATGCAAACGCTATTATTGGGCTTGTTATAAGAATAATGTGGTAGTCACTGTAGATGGGGATGTCTTAATTGTTAATAGCATGCGGAAGGAGATGTCCTACATATGGAACTTTAAAATCTACAAGATGGGTTCATCGAAGGGGAGCAAGTGGGTGGAAGTTGTTTCTTTGGGAGATGAGGTGATTCTTCTGGAGTTGGGTATCACAGTGCTTGCCAAGGACATTGAAGGAATCAAGAGAAACTCGATCTACTTTAATGGTTCTGATTCAGTAAATCCATATGATGAAAATGATATCTTCATATTCAATCTCGACACAAAGAAGGTTGAACAACCACATAAATTTGTTTGTTCGTCCGTCTTATGCTCTAATGCAAGATGGTTCTTACCAAGTTTCAAACGCGAATGATTAATTATGTTTACTACATTTTTGTTTGTGTTTTCTTTCTATGAGGGGTTTGGAAATAATCTCATTTGATTACGCTCGTTTCATTTTATAGTTTCTATGTTTTAAATTCTCAAGTATGTATCTGATTTTTAATTTGTGCTTCTGTGATTGTATTAAATTTTAGTTTTGATACACTTTGGCCAAAACCAGGGGCGGACGTATGATTAGTACTCCCTCTGTTTTTTTATTCTAAGTAATAGTTTTATCTAAAAGCACAAGTATTTAGAAAAAGACATTTATAACTCTAGCATTTAATTAAAGTAAAAAGAACTAATAATAAATCACATTTCTAATTTTGTTTTCAACTTTTTATTTAAATATTATTTTATTATATTATTTTTTGAATTGGACTTTGAAAACAACTTAAATTGTGAAACAAACAAAAACCTCTAAAACTACTTATATATAGAAACAGAAGGAGTATTAATTAACTGGTTTCAACAATTAAATAGAGAAAAAACTATCATCCAAAATGGGTTCAAAGAGGAATCATACCTATCGTATGAAGGTTCAATGTGTGGAAAACTGACCAACTATGCTGGTGATTTTCTTTAGGATATTTACACAAAAAATGTATATTTTAATATTTGTGTGGTATCAGGTGACACCCCTACCTGTTATGGTACGCCTGTAACATAGTCAATTCTTTGTGTCTTAGAATCCTGATAGTGAAACACTGTATGGTAAACCTACACCCAAATCAAGCGATTATTTATCAACTTACAGAATTATGAAATTTCTGAGTGATATAATTACTTCACAACTTACCAGCGGCGATCCACATCAAAACGACTCCAGCGTTGGTCTACAGTCTACACGATTTAAGAAAAAAATCAAGAAAATGTGTTAACAAAAAAAGGGAGAGAACAATTCAGAATCTGAATCAACAACACCGCTAAACCCACCAGCGGAACGTGCAGTTCATTTCGTAACATTATTTCCGGCAGAGACAACGGCAGGGGTGGAAAGATATAAAAGAGAACAGACGTTGAGCAGATGACGGTTTTCGGGACGTTTTGCCCATCGGAATAAAGAAGGCAAGGTTAATATGTCAAGCGTGACTTGAAGATGGCAAAGCATATAAAGGCAAATGAAGGCTGTGTGTGAAATTTACGTGACTTTTAATTATACAGCCCCTTTCTTATTTTTTATATTTTTCTTTGATTTTTTTTGTGGGGGCGGGGGGGGGGCACTTCTCTCTGTTTTCTTACAGTTGAGTCACATACACAACCATGTTCTTCGACTAATCATCAATGACTAATCATCAATCTCTCGTTTTACAGGAAGAATAAAAGCAAATACTAGATATCAAGTGGATGAGCTGAGAGGTATAGCTTTCAAATGGTTGGACCGTCGATGGACTAGACTAGTCCAATTTATTTTAGACGGCTATGAACGCAACCAATTAATAAATATTCAATTGGACAAAAAATGAGTTGGTCCATGGTCCAATGGGACTATCAGTTACCACTCGAGTGGTGGATTGGAAGAGGATTACCTCTTAGTCTCTATCTTCGTGGTGTGGTAATTGCAAGGATTCGGGATGG
Organism: Raphanus sativus; assembly: GCF_000801105.2. Classification (NCBI taxonomy): domain Eukaryota; kingdom Viridiplantae; phylum Streptophyta; class Magnoliopsida; order Brassicales; family Brassicaceae; genus Raphanus; species Raphanus sativus. The sequence continues at coordinate 5,871,999 of NC_079514.1, forward strand.
GATGAAGCTTAAGCATCTCACGCTCCCTCCTTTGGAGATGTTCCTTTGTGGAGAGCCAGAAGCACATATTGCAGAAAACACCGCTTATAGACATTGGATGAACAATGGTAGATTAAATGGACAATGAGTATCAATGAACTCACAAGAACATATTTCCATAATGTTTTTCTTAAAACATAGGCATTGTCATCTCTTAAGATTGCTGGAATTAACACAGTATTGGAGAATCTAGTCAGAAAAAAATCAATAAGCCAACCGATTTTCTCTAAATGGATGGCTTCTCGCAAGGGAGCTGGACCAGCTGGTGACGAAGATCAAAATGTTGGACAGATGATTTTTAGTGGAAGCGACCCGAAGCACTGGAGAACATTTTAGTCTAGACGACATGCGTTTGGAACATTGCAATGTCTCAAATTTATGTTGGTGGAAAAGATATCAAAGTTTGTTCCACAATGCATAGCAATTCTGGACTTTGGGACGACATACATTTATGACCCAAAAGGTAAGAGAAATTAAGTTTAGTTCGTATATACACCTCGGATTATATCGTATATTTTTTTACACATGTGATTCCATGCGCAAAGCTTGACACGTCTCTCGTGATCTTCTTGCTATTTGTGATCTCCTTCGTAGTTAGAGGAAAGGATCTATCCATTACTACAAGCATTGTACAATCCTAGTTTTGCTAAACTTTGAATTATTAATTTATGTCAAGAAAATGGCCTAAAATACATATTCAATTAGAAGCTGATTTATTAGCAAAAACCGAAGAAATCCATCAATAGCACATGATAAAAATCAATTAAATGTTTAATTTTGAGCATTTATGGTCGGGTGTTCCTGTGTAATATAAATATATATATTCAAGAAATTGCTATTTTTTCCTATATTTTACTTTACTTTTGCTCGACTTTAAAACTATTTTTTCTTATTTAAAACTTTCATTCAAAAATAAATTTATCACTGAACTTTAGAAAATCTCTGATGTAATTATATTTACTTTCATGAATTTACTTCGGATACTTATATAAGTTGTATGGATTTGGGGTAAAAGATCATGGTGGGCAACCACCTATAATAATTAGGTTTTGTTAAGTTTTGCTACTATTTTCTTATGATTTTTTTTTTGAAACTTTCGTATGATTTTAGACAACAACAATAACAAGTTTCTTCTGTATTATTCTCCATTATTTTCTGTTATAGAATTTTTAGCAAAAGCTAGCAACTAGAATGACACACGCATATATGTTCATCGCCAAGATCATGACAATTGCAACTATCAGGCCTACTGGCTTCACCTCTTTTCTTAACAAATTCGTTTATGCACGTTTTGTTTCCGTCAGGACCGCAGCCCCCCCATAAAAAGATCCTTCCCGTTCTCACCGCAACCCATTGGAGTCAAATTAGCTTCCACGTCTATTATTTCATAACAACCATACAAAATCGTAAAGTTTTAAGCATAAAAATCTAGTCACTGATAATTCAACAAATTTAAAACACTACATGTTCTTAAGTTTTTCCATGGAGAACGTATTTTAGGTAAAAGTTAAAGTGTAACTACTCAATAGAAACAGAAAATTGATGCCTTACCTTTGACATTGTTCATAATGAAGAACATGAGAATACAAGAAACCAAAAAAATACTAGCAGATCTCATGATTCTTGATGTGTGAGTTTTAATTTTCACTCTTTTGTGCCAGTTAATTTTTGATGTATTGTATTGGATGAGAGAATACAACCGTATATATATATATGTGCATATTCAACAAATGCCTTGGTAATCACGTGATTTGGAAAGTACGAATACAAAGACCAAATCCAAAATAATTAATGGGAATCTTTTAATTTTAGAAAGCAATCTTCAATTTATTCTTCAAAGCTAGGTCAATATATATAATTATATATGAATGTTACCGTTTGAGATGGATTGACTACTATAAAACATCAATTAATATCTTCAGTAATATCAGACTTTTTCTGTTATACTTGGTGATATTTTTAAAAAAGTAACTAGGTGAATGAATTAAATAGAGATTAGAATTTTTAATCTATAGATATTAGAATGGTAAATATTTTAGCCACAAATATTACATCTATATTATTAAAATTGAAGTACTTTTGGTACTGTTTGGAAACAAAGATAACATATTAAATCTAATCTATTAAAACTGAAGTACAAATTAAGACTAACCCTTAAACTTGCACAATATTTACAGTTTTATGTCACTGAATTAATTAATAAATCTAATGTTAAGTATTTATTCTATTTTCCTTATTTAATTAAAATTAAAACTACTTCTTCCTATAATTTAGGTAACCAATAAATTTACCATATTTTGATACTCTATGCAATCAATTAAATATAAATTTTCGTTAACACAATCATTAACAAACAACCATTCACAAATAATATGACAATCCAAAGAAAATGTTTCGCATGATGAAAATCGAGAATCGAGATCCTAATCTCTTCGATTTGATGTTCCTTCGGCTAAGCTAGAAACAAAGTTATTGCTACTCGAATATAAATTTGTAAATATATTATTTTATTTATATTTCATATAAATAATATCCCAATGAAAATCAAATATGTTAAATGCTGAAGAATAAAAATTAAGTATATAGCACCAAATTTTAAATTTGTATATATAACATTTTTGTCATGCATTTAAATTTTGGTCCATGAAAAAATATATAAAGTATATTTGTGCGGTTGGGCATGTCATATTTTTAAAATCTTAATGAAACGGTTGACGATTCAAAACAAAAATAAAATTACTCAATATAAATTATAAAAATATTGTATTTAAAATTTTCATAATAAAAATATTTAATAAATTTAAATTATAAAATATATACTAACTTTTATATAAAATCAATATTTATTTATAAATATGTGAAAATACACATGACGTTTAAACTAAAACGTCTCAATACCACTAAAATGGTAGTTTTACTCTTTTTAATTACTCAGGTAAGTATAATAATATACAGTTAGCAATATGGTCTTTCGGATACCCATTCAAATATGAATCGTTTTTTCAGGTATTATATTTTTGAGTTTTAAAATTAGGCTTCGTTCGAGTTTTATAAATTTTTTTGGTGACTTTTGAATTGGATCCTTCTAGTCCAAGTGAATTAAATTCTGATGTATTAGAACCTAAAAATATCCAAATAACTAATATATGTAAAATTTCAAATATTTTTACCAAAAATAATTATATTACCCGATTCAGATATTTTTATTTAAATTAAAATAACCTAAAAATTATTAAATGACCAAAAGTAATTATATTATCCGTTTTGGTTCGAATTCGATTATGATGTATAAGAACCTAAAATATTCAAATACCTAATATACATTCAGTTATGTAATGACACATCTAAAATATATGATATTAATTATGAAAAACAAATATCAGTTTTAAAATAATCAAAATTAAAAGCTGCACGGGTGTGCGGGTCAAGCTCTAGTCTATATTACTAAAACTGAAGTACTTTTGGTACTCTTTGGAAACAAAGATAGCATACTAAATGAGGATTGTTTGGAAACAAGGATAGCAGTTTAATTACTTCTTTTTATTTGCACATTTAACTATTGCTTTATAATAAATTAAGAATTATTTGTATTTCTTTCTTATTTGCAGATTCTTCCATTTTATTTAAAATCAAATATTTAAATCAATTAATTACAATGAGAAAAAGAAATACAAAAAATATCTAACTTATTAATATAGATGTTTTCTGATCTGAAAAAGGAATATACTCAGTTAAGCTTAATTGATTTGAAATCATAGTTTCCCGAAAATAATTATATTTAACAAACTATTATACTGTGATTCTCTACAAATCTAACATTCTAATTTAGATTTTTATTCGTTTTTATATAAAATAATATATCCCAATTCTTTAAATAATTCAAATTGTATGTAGCATATAGTACATATTAATATGCTACATCCATTTTTCAAGAACAAATATCATAAAATTAATATTAATTCATAGAAAACTAATGGAAAAAATTAAATCATTTTTAAATAAATAAATAAAAAGCAGTAAGTTAATATATGAATATTACAATTACATCAAATCGCATCAAATTATTAAATTATAAATATAATATTACGTACAGATAAAAAATTTATTATCAAACATCTAAATTATAAAATAATAAATTCTACTCTAAATGTAATTCACAAACATAAAAATATAAATGAGTATTTTATAAAATCAGTGGTTTCTGAATAAAATATGTATTTTATAAAATGAGTGGTATCTTTAAATAATTCAAATTGTATGTAGCATATAGATATATTAATATGCTACATCCATTTTTCAAAACAAAATATCATAAAATTAATAATAATTCATAGAAAACTAATGAAAAAAATTAAAACTTTGAAACATGGATAAAAGTATGCCAAGAAGAAAAAAAATAATGGCTTATGTTATTAATAAAAATTGGAAAATCCATTATATCAGTTTCGAAATATACAAAATGGACTCATCTAATTACCTAAAAACATTGTTTTGTCTAAAATAATCATAAAATAAATTTAAAATTTAAATAGATATTTCAAATCAAAATAATAATTTAAAATATGCATATATTCAAAATTTTATTTTTACTAAAATATTTTCCAATAACCATTATTAAAAATGTTAAGAAAAATACAACAAAAAGATTAATTTTGTATACCAACTTAAATTATGGTTTTTATATTTCACATTAAACTTTAAGAATATAATATATATGATTGTTTATAAGATTAATACATATAAAATACTATTACTTATATGATTAACTATATAATGGACCAATTTTTTTTTCTTTTGGCGTCGAAAGACTATTCTATTGTTTATATGATGGACCAATACAATTAATTATATGATTACATATATATGATACATAATAGTGACTAGGGCTGGGCGTTCATGTATCCATTCCGGTTCGTTTCGGATCTGTTTGGGTTTCCGGTTTCCAGGGTCAAAGTTTTCAGCCCTATTCATATATTTCTAAATTTCAGTTCGAATTATAACTAAGGCTGGACGTTCAAGTATTCGTTCCGGTTCGTTTCATATCTGCTTGGGTTTTGGGTTTCGAAAGTCAAAGATTACAGACCCATTAAGATATTTCTAAATTTCAGTTCGAATTATATTCGGATTTTCGCGGGTTTACTTCGAGTTCGGATAACCCATTTAAATTATTTTTTTAAATTTATCATATATTTTGAATTTCTTAAAATCTATAAATAAAATAATACAGTATAACCTCTTTAAATTAATAATCGATAGATTAATATCTCTATAAATTAATATAATTTCATAATCCCAAATTAAGTTTTTGGTTCAATTAGTATCTCGATAAATTAATAATCTCTATAAATTAATAAAAAATATAGTTTTGGTGTAGTCCCAACATTATTAATTTATAGAAGTTTCACTGTATATTGAATATAAATTTGAATAGCGTATGTCAGAATACCTAAACTTAACATATAAATTGGTTTGGTTTAAATTTTGGATCAAAAATGAATAATTATTTTAAATATTTTGGTGTTTTGAGTGTACTTCCACTATGTTAGATATTTATAGTTGACTATTTTATATACTTTCAAATATTTAAACCAACCAAAAAGTATCATATATATTTTGGGTGTTTTTATATACATTAAAACTAAAAATAATTAATATATATATATAAGTATATAAATTTTTTCGGATACATTTTGATATCCAAAATACTTTGGTTCGAATTGGTTATGGTTTCGGTTGTCTAAATATCAAAATTTTGAATAATTTGGATATTTAAACAATTTTGGTTCGGGTTTGGTATTACTCTTCCGGATCGTGATCGGTTTGGTTCTTCAGATTTGAATTTTTATCCAGTTTTGATATTGACATGAAAAATAAATAGCAATATATTTTTGAAATATACCCCCGCACGGGTGTGCAGATCAAAATTTAGTTTAAATTACATTGTAAATATTTAACTAATATAGAAATATGTCACATTGTTTAAATAAAATATCAATGTAGAAGTATTGTACAGTTGCGTTTGAAAATCATTTATTTTAAAAACAAATCAAATAAATATGTTGATTAGAGAGAAAACAAAACAAAGCTAGAGAAGCCATAGTTTACCAGAGACACTCTTTGTGTCAAATTTATTATAAAGAAAATTTCACTAAGATAAATACATTCAATAACTACAAACAAATAATATATTTTATAAAAGTCAAAAATAATACCCGCGTTTTCGAAGCGCGGGTCAAAATCTAGTACATGTTATATAATGAAAGATTGAAGGACATTGTGCATATTATAGAAAGTAAGCTTCGATTTTTTTTCAAACTTGTGTAATTGGTAAGGTGTAATTGAAGTAAATTTTGTGAAAATAAATCTATAAAAGTAATTTATAACTTGTGTAATTGGTTAGATTTTTATTTAATTATTTAGAAAACCTGTTTAATAATGTTTCTCAATTAAATCCCCAAATTTTTGTGTGTGATTTTTAATTAGTTATGAGAATTTAAATAAATTTATAGTAACTTTTTTTATATTAACCGAAACTAAAATGCGTTATGATGAATGCGTATATCAGTTTTCTATTCTTCTGCATTGCATAAATTACGGTCAAATCTAAATTTCCTTAATACGTATCTTTACTTGGAATAATATTATTTAAATTTGCATATGAAACTTAAATTTAAAAGTATTGTTGCAAGATTTAAGGGATTGTAAGAAAATTAATATGGAGTTTTTTTAATGGATTTTACAATTTTTCAAGATTGCTCATAATTTTTTATATACGACATTTATTTTACAATATAGAACAGTTTGTATTATTTCATCCCAAAATAAATGTCATGTATCCCATAAAATTTACTAAAATTATTCAAAATAAATGTCACCTACTAAAGTTTTATAGAAGAACATAATTATCAATCTTTTATATTTTCTAGTCCCTAAAAATGTCATGTATCATTTATGAATCATAAAGAAATTTAATATTATAAAAATATGAATTTTATATATAGTCAAAACTCTATCAGTTGTGACTACAGTAGAACCTCTATAAAGTAATAATCGATAAATTAATATACACTAAAAATCTCTATAAATTAATATTATTCATAGTCCCAAATTGAGTTTTTGGTTCAATTAGTATCTCGATAAATTAATATCTCTCTAAATTAATAAAAAATAATAATTTTGGTGTAGTCCCAATATTATTAATTTATAGAGGTTTCACTGTATATATATCAGACTATCCTATTAATTTCGTATAGATATAATTATAGAAAGTATTATATGCATATTGCGGAAATTAAGGAAGTCTATATTAAAATGATATTCGCCTTAAACTTAATCGGAAAGAATTATATAAGTTTCCAAATTTAATGTATGTCACCATTTATGATAATTTTGTAATCAAAATGTATTTTACAAAAAATTAGGGATTGCAAAAAATTTAATATGGAATTCCTTTTTGAATGTATTTTACAATTTTCAAGATTGCTCATAAATTTTATACACGATATTTTGATATTATAATATAAAACAATTAATGTATATTTTCTATCCCAAAATAAATGTCACATATCCCATAAAATACAAAATATTCATAAAAATAAATGTCATGTACTAAATTTTTATAGAATAACATAATTATGAATCGTTTATATTTTTCAGTCCCTAAAAATGTCATGTATAATTAAGAATTGTAAAGAAATTTAATATTATAAAAATATGAATTGTATATATATAGTCAAAACCCTATTAATTGTGACTATTGTATCATACTATCCTACTAATTTTGTATAACATTATAAAAACACACGTAACCAATTAACATGACCAAAATATTATGTTAAGATACAATTAATTTATAATGGCAAAGAATGTAATAAATATAGTAAGAAGAATTTTTACATAAAGAGGCTGCGAAAGAATATGGTACTGTCACGTAGGAAATGTCATTCTTGTTAATAACATATGAACATAAAGTTAATACAACATAATCTCTTTAAATTAATACTCGATAAATTAATATACACTAAAACTATAATTTAATATAATTTATAGTCCCAAATTGAGTTTTGGTTCAATTAATATATCGATAAATTAATAATCTCTACGAACTAATAAAAAATTATAGTTTTGATGTAGTCCCAACATTATTAATTTATAGAAGTTCCATTGCATCTAATAATACTCCTACTTTAGTATATAAGAGACTAGGGCAGGCCCGCCCTACGGGCGGGATTATAATTTTGAAAATAACTTAAATAGTTACAGTAAATATTTTTGATTTTTGTTTAATATTTGTTTTTATTTTAAAATGTTTTGCTCTATATTAATATGAATCATTATATTATTTATTGTTATTCTCTATTCACTTTCATTCTCGTTAAAATTAACTAAATTTTTTCTTACAATTAATAAGATTGTTTATTTGAATTTTATTCTGTTTTTATTTTGATGGTGTAGAATTATTGATTTATTTTTTTAATTTGAAATTATCTAGTTTTATTCATTCTCTTACATTATTTTATATCGTGTGTTTCATATTCGACTATATAATTACATATTTTATTTTTACACAGTTGTGGATCTATGTTTATAGTTTTTCTTAGAATTCTTGAAATACATATTCAAAATGCATTCTATATTTGTTTAGTTAGAATAACTTAACATATATCTTTTATATAAAAAATTATTCATTTTTGTTTTTATATTTGAATAACTTAACATATCTCTTTTATATATAAAAAATTAATTTTTGTTTTTATATTCTATTTTTATTTCTATATTTTATTCTATTTTTCTTAATAATTATTTTGATTTTTATTATGTGATTCCACCGGACATAAAAGAGATAGACATTTTAACAGAGGACGGCGATGCAAACCGATAACATGATCCTTGAAGTCATCGGCAAAGGAAACTACAGAGACGTGTGTGCAGCAGTCAACACGCACACGGGAGAAAAAGTCGTGATCAAGAAGATTAACAACGTCTTCGAACACATCTTCGACGTGCTTTGTATTCTCCGTGAGGTGAAGCTTCTTAGGCTCCTGAGGAGACTCTTGCTATTGAGTTCAAGAAAATGGACACACGTTAAACGATCAAGTCCATGATGCAAAAGATTAAATGATACAGTGAATTTTAGTAATAAGACATGGGACAAGACTTAGGTTCACCCTCTATGGTGAACCTTTAAATTCACCACACCATTTATGACCAATGAAAATGACATGTAAATAATTAAATAAAACATTATAAATTTATTTTAAAATAGTTAAAAAGGAATAATGCCAATTCTAAACCACAAATCTTGATTTTTAAACCCTAAATATTAATTTATAAATCCAAACTCTATACCCTAAACCAAAATCCTATACCCTAAACCCAAATCTTAGACCCTAAACCCAAACCATAAACCTTAAATCTAAATCTAATACCTTAAATCCAAATTCTAGACCCTAAACCCAAATCCTAGATCCTAAACTCAAACCGTATACCCTAAATCCAAATCCTAGATCTTAAACTCAAACCGTAAACTCTAAATTTAAATTTAAATTTTAGGGTTTAAGGTTTGGATTTAAGGTCTAGGATTTGGATTTAGGAAATTCGGTTTGGGTTTAGGGTTTACGATTTGGGTTTAGAGTATAGAATTTGGTTTTAGGGTATAAGGTTTGAGTTTAGGGTCTACGATTTGGGTTTAGGGTTTAGGTTTAGATTTAAGATTTATGGTTTGAGTTTAGAGTTTAGAATTTGGGTTTGGGTTTAGGGTATAGAATTTGGGTTTGGGGTCAGGTTCTAGGATTTGGATTTAGGGTATAGAATTTTGATTTAGGGTATAGGGTTTGGATTTAGAAATTAATGTTTAGGGTTTAAAAATTAAGATTTGTGGTTTAGAATTGTCATTAATTTTTTTAACTATTTTAAAATAAATTTAATATATTTTATTTAATTATCTATATGTTATTTTCATTGGTCATAAATGCTGTGGTGAATATCATAAGATATATATCGTCTTTCTGATGCATCAACTTTATTTTAATTTATTTAAATATATTTTTTATTTTTCTCTCATTTTCTATATTTTCTAGTTGATGTTAATGTTCAATATTTTAATATTACATGTTTTCTTGTAAAATGCTTTAAATTTAAATTTGTTTCTATTGACCCCTGTGTGTCACATGTTTTATAACTTTGTTTTAAAATTTAATGGGTCTAAATTTCTAAATAGAAAATTGCACATTAGTTCGATCCGTAAGTAATGAATTTGAGAGATAAAATGAGTCCAAAAAATCTGAAAAGTTCCACACAGAGTCACCAAATCCTCATAAATTACTGAAACTCATAAAAGATTTTCTTATTCGAATAGACATAGAGAGTCAAATTACAAAATAATAAAAATAACATTTTGCGTTTGTTTGGTACTTGAAATGCTATTTTGGTTTTAAAAATATTTTAACCTGTTTAATTTTTCATGTAAATGTTTACTATGAATATAATTTTACTTTATGTGAAAATTTATATTTATAATTTTATATTGATAAACCAAAAATCAGATTAGACTTCTTTTCTTATTTGTTCTTTTGAACCAAGCTAAGTGATTGAATATAACATTTAAAAATAATAAATCAATTTATGATGGGATTAATAAGGGTAATATGATATAGCTTTGTGAAAAAATTTGATCATATCCCCTAATCTCACGTATTAAACATTTTTTACTGTTTTGAGAAATACCTCATTGATTTTAACATTTAATTAGAAAAAGTTTAGTTGACAAAAAAAATTAGAAAAGTTTGTTGATTTGAAAATTTGTGGTGTCATTATTTTATAAACTTTTTTGTATCTCCTTGCATTAATTAACTTTTATTTGTAACGAATACAGTAATTAAAGTGCACAGCTGTGACTTCTCTGTCTTTTGCCATTTAATAAAAACTTTTATATCTTTACATTTCTGTCGTTCTTTCTTGATTTTTTGTATCTCAGAACTTCCAATTCCTCTCTAATAGTAGCACTAAAATCTTACTCACCCATTCAGCTTTCTACTTCCACAATCCACACCTCTCTCTGTAACAACAGCTATTTTCTTCTTATCTCTTTTTAATCCTTTTTTCCCTTCAAGCTTCACCATCTCAGTTTTTGTTTAGACGTATATCATCTGATAAGATTTTAAAACGGTTTTTTTTTCGGGAAAAATCTATCGTCCGACTGGTCTCTTAAAAAGAACATGTGTACCTTCGATGGCATGATTTGCAGAGACGACGATGTCTCTTCTATTGATCTCAGTTCCAAGTCTCTCAACATCGGATTCAATCGTATGTAAGGTTTCTGTGTTATTATAATTGTGAGGAATGAAATTGTGAATACAAACTAACCTATTTATAATTGCAGATTCACCGACTGACGACTGAGAGGAGGATGCAATGAATGTGAATGAGTGATTTGATGAGATTAATCACCGACCTTTAATCAGCCGTTTCGGTGATGGATAATCTGAATCGTCATAGTCGCGCAGACGAAGATGGGAGAGATGAATTTTTTTTTCTCGATTGCACAGAATTAGATTCACAGAGGTGCGACATATTAAATGGGTCCAAAAAAATAACACCAATTAAATGAGGAGAAGCCCATATACATAACACCATCTAAAGCCCACTACCCCGACGATTAAATGAAACGCGAAATTTAACACCATAGGATCACGTGTCGACCGTACGAAGAGCGACTTTCCAGCCCGGATCCGACGTGGCTGCACAGGAGATAATGAACATTTTTTTATATATATAGATTTTTTTATAATTTAATAATAGAAAAATCTTATCAAAAGGAATAATAGTGATGAATAGTTAGTTTCTAAGACTTTCTCCAATCTATTTCTCTATTTTTTCTTTCTAAAAATAAATATTCTTATAAGATTCTTTATCTATTTTACAATTAACACTTTTTACTTATGAATGTTATAAATTGATCCATTTCTTACACATTTTGATTTTTTTCATGAAATTTCAGTTTTATTTAAACTAAGAATTTTATTACAAAAATACACAATACAAAATAAAATAAAAAGATATTCTCTAAAAATAAATATTGCTATATTTGACAAAAAATGACTAATTATCCATTCAAAAATGAGAAATGAAATATTTATCAAAGTTGTTGGAGTATTTTATATAATTAGTATTTAGGTAGTGTTACAAAAAAATAAATCGCCCTAAGAATGGTAAATATAAATTAATCAAGTTAATTATTTTGCTTTGACACACATTATAGAACGATGTGGAATCATTCAAAATATACATTTCCTTATATACATATGTAATTACCGAGACATATGTAATTATAAAATCAATCAACTTAAATTACGAATTGATTGACAATTTTCAATATTTGTCCAATCAGAGTAGGCAAACTTTCTTTATATAATTTTATGTCAATAAAAACTCCGTGATTTACCAATAACTACACGTCATTAAAAATACTAAAGGATGATTTGCAAAGATCAATCAATTTGCCATTAGAAAATTCATCCTTCAATTATGTATATAAATTAAATTCTATAATGGCTAAATATCGATATATATTTTTCACAAAATATATATAGACTTACGTCAGTATGGCGTTTATTAAAAACTAAATAGATCTTTGCATTTGTAGATCAAGCATCTAGAATCTTCATACCTTGTGTGATTATTATTACAGAGTCTATATATGAAGATTCAACAAAGAGTACATAATAATATCAGTGATATCCATTGAGGAAATCTATATGCAATACCAAACATATAGATTGTACTAACTGAGGTTCATATTATGTACGTCTATATATGCAACTCTTGATAATATATGCTCAGTGCCTACTTTTTATGATGTACGATGAAAACAATAATATAGACATGTGATTAATTCAAATGATCAATGTTGTCTTTATGGATATTCCGTTTATAGATTTCCGAAACAGTCACACAATTAATACAATGTTCTCCACAATTAATAGTAAAGACATTATGGTACATAGATGCATAAAATGAAGGATATACTTTATGTTTTAGGTAATGGCATGACATGTAATAAGTCTAGGCAAGAGAGGGCTTTTGGAAAAAAATTGTGAAGTAGTTTATATATAGATGGTCTCCTCAAATAATAAAAAGGAGATATCTAATTTTATTAATTTAAGGTCCTACATTTTATCTACCGTTGAAAAGTTTTAGTAGGACCATTTGACTATTTTAGTTAATATAACATAGTTACTAGATTTCGACCCGCGCTTCGAAAGCGCGGGTTTGTGGGATTAAAAAAATTGATATTTATTAGTATTTTGAGATTGTACGGTATTATGTTACAAAGTGTATTAAATCGAAGCAGAGAATTCATTTAAAATTATATACATTAATTTATTTGAAATTTTGTATGTACATTCTTATGTATCACATTCTTAGGTATGCAAATTTTATCAAAATCCAAATAACTCAGCCGAAACTAATCTAGAAATATAGGTTTGGTTTGGGTTTGAGTCTAGGGAAAAGTACCTATTGGATATTTGTAGATGTGTTCGTCTCGGTTCGGGTATGGATCATACCTGAGACCCAATCATATATAATGTACTTGTGGGATTTAGATCATGATCCGAAAGTGCGGATTTTTTTGGATTATAGACCTTTCATATGCTTTGGGTACCCGTCCTACCAAAGACCATGACGGGTACCCAAAGCATATGAAAGGTTTTGTGAATATTACATATATTTGGGTATTTCAGATATGTTTCGGTATTTTAGATATTTTTTTGGGTTTGAGTTTTCAGTTATTCTTTCAAGTTTCAGGTAAAATTTCAGATTTTCTCAAAAATATATTTGGCTATTCAGCTAAAAGTTTAGGTACTTTCGGTTTCTGGAGTTATATCTTGGGAAGTATTTCAGATCTTTTTAAGTATTTAAATTTATTTTGGATATTTGTTGGGTTCTCGAGTATCTTTCAAGTTTCAGATCATTATTCAGGTTTTCGGGTACTTCCATCTTTTTCAAATTTTAAATATCTGAACCGACCTAGACCTGCTAAGTACTCAAATATTACAACATGTATTTTACACTTATTTGAATTATGATTCCAAACCGATCAGAACATGAAAGGAACCGATCTAAACCCGAATAAAAAAAAATTCAAATATCTATTTTAGTCCAAATGTTTAGGACACAAAGAACCAAGATAGAAAGGAACCGATCCAAATACCCGAATACCCAAACCTACTCTCACATTATATTTTGTGTATATTTTATAAGAGTTACATTTGTTAAATTGACATTGTTTAAGATTTTCTTGGTGGAATTTTTTTAACTAAGGATTTTTAGTATTTTTGAACTTTCTTAATAATTTTTTTAATCGTAATACTTTTATAAAAATTAAGTTAATGTTACATATATAATATTTTGTTTTAACATATGATTACGAATTTTTAAAATCAAATTTTAGTTTTTTAATATTTGAAACTATATAATGTAAGATGTCATGATACAATATGTTTAATGATATTATTAGTAGATATATAGAATATGAAATATTACTTTAGATTATATATGATTGTGATCTTAGTGACATAAATATCCTACGCAAAGAAAAATTGTGATCCCACGATTTTAGAGGATTTAGTTAATTTCATTGTAACACAAAAAGGTAGTTAGAGTTATTAATTGTGTATAATTAGAGTAATTAATTGTAGGACCAAAAAAATTTAAGTCTAATATGAAAAAGTCCAAACAACTTGCATAAGTAGATTTTTTCAGAATGTTTCTCTTTTAATAGAATAGATTATTTTAGTAATTTTTTTTTAAAAAAAAAATTATTTTTTTAGTCTAAGAAATCTGTTGAGGAAATATTGATTTAAATTTTATTTTCAATTATAGGTAAATCGATTGAGAAAAAATTGAACCAAATCTTATTACAAGGTTTAAATATTTTTAATAAAATAAAGCAATAATTAATTTCGAAATTAGTAATAAAATATTATCATACAAGATTCATCTTCATTGATATGAATTGTCTGTTTTTTGTTGTTGAATATGATTTTGATTTTGATGATAGATGGAGTCAAGGAGGAACTTTGAGAGTGGCAGTGGTAGCTCTCGAGCTGAATTGGATGAATACGAGAGGAGAGGATGGGGAAAGGTGTGTCTGAATGGTTGTCTGCATATCTCAGTTATATTTGATATGAGTTTTTGAGAGAAAAGCTTTTTGATTGACAACTGGTTTAAATTGATCTCATGATAGATTAGCTTTTACTTTGCTTCGATGGGTATTTTTATTTAGTTTCAGTTAAAGGCTTCCAATACTTATGGTGGGTTGGGTTAAAAGATGAAGCTTGATACAAAGTGGGTTCGAGATCTCCTTAACTGCGATTGGTTTTGGCTCTAGTAACGATATGCTTGATTGGTTTTCTACTATGCCCTCCTTTGATCATCCCCCCACCATTGATGTAAGTTTTCTTTTACGTACTTTGATGAATTTCTTTATATATATATATAAGCGCTCCTCTTCATGTTCACATCTGTTCTCATCAGACAAAAACAACATACGCAAAATAAAACATATCTAAAGTTAACTAAGACACCGCGGAGAAGTCTATACAACTGACTCTGCCACCATAACAACTTGTCTTCATCATCTCTCCGATCTTCTCTTAGTTTTGGAACAGCACCATACAGACACTAATCACAACCATGACGACATAGACAATCAAAAAAAAAAAACCTAACTTACTAAAAATCTGCACCAAAGAGCTCCCAAGTTATGACTAACTTGCCAGTCCCCCTCTGTGGCTTTGTTACCCATGAGAACCTCGACATTATCTTTTTCTGCGCTTCGTTTCCACCTGAAGACAACAATGCCATTGTTTAATATCAGCCTCAAGCTTTTGAACACTTAAATGAAGCTTATAAATGCGGAACAAACTAACCTTGACAACATCATCAGCTGGAGATGCGGAGAACCCGTTCTGCGATTTCTTGACATCATCATCAGAGCTGCATTCAGCACACACAAAGTGGTCAAGCTTCTTTGCTTCTTCAATCGTCATGCCTACACACGCAGGATGATACCTACAAACATCAAACAATTCGTGGGAAGGGAAAAAGGATATTAAAAATCTCTTTTCTCGTTGAACCAAGAAGTAACCATTACCAGTCTTTGCAGCCTTCACATTGCACCATGAGATCGTCTGGATTATACGGCATTTCACATTTGCAGTACCTTAACCACCAAAATAAAACAACCCACAAAATAAATAAATAAAATCATGAAAATTTTCAACGCTTTTTTCTTTCAACTGATTACTTTATCAAACTTACACAGCAACACGGTCAGGGGTAAAAGCACCAGTAGCAGCCTTGTACTCGAACCTACAATAATAATCCTCAGCGCCAACGTTCTCAAGCCTGGTGTAGTTTTTGAAGGTGTGAACAATGCATTTTCCTTCAATGGTGTGTGCGCTCTGAACGTCGAAATGGTCAGACAAGAAAAGCTCTTTGGCTCCATGGAACTGTCTCCTACCGCCAAGTGACTCCTCGGGGCGGTAATACCACCGACAGTGCACCTTCACGTTGTTCCTAGCGTCGGCTTCGATCTTCTCGACACGTGCCACGTACGGTGGCTTGCCAGCATCTGAGGGACGCATCAACACACAATCTCCAGCTGCCAGATAACAAACCTCAAAGATTATTCCACAGCTCAAAAAGCCAAACAAAAATTAAGTAAATATACATAAAAGAAGCCCAACTGTAAACAACAATTCGCTGATATACATCTCTGTTTCGGAACAAGAGAGCTACAAAAAGATCACAACTTTGCAAAATTGCATAGACCAAAGTGAAGCTACAAAGGAATGTAATACACATTAAACAACTACAATGATGAAACTCTGAGAAAAAAAAAACAGAACTAAGCAGTAAGCACACGTTTTGCATCAACAACCATAACGAGGTACAATGCGGATGATAGAGATGTAGTAAAACGAATTATAGTAACAAACCAAACAAAAAGTAAGTAAATTTACATGAAACAATCCCAAAAATCAACCTTTTTTGTCAAAAAAAAAAAACAATCCCAAAATCAAAACAATTAACTGATACTACATCAAAAGATCACATTTTTGCGCCATTGCACAAATCAAAGTGTATGTAGCTAACATACACACCATTGAACAAGAAGACTGAGAAACAATTCTGAATCTAAAGAGACATTGGTAAGCATATAAAAATGGAAATAAAATAAAAAAAGCAGGAGAAAGTAGAATTGTAAGGAGTGACGACGAAAGAAGAAGAAGAAATGAGAGTAGTACCTCTGACGAGTTTGTTGGTGCCTTTGATGGTGTAAGAGTCGAGCTCTTTCCTCCCAGTTTTGATTTTCGAGGGGACACCTGGTCGAGTTTTCGCCATGGTTAGCTTTTTTGTGTTTGGTCGTCTACGTACCTTGAAATGTACAGAGATTGAAGATCCAAGGATGTGTAGATCGATGAGAAGAGAGTAAATCTGGAACCCTAGATTCTCTTCTGGTGAAGAAGAAGATGAAGAAGAAGAAGAAGAAGAAGAAGAAAGAAGAAGGTGAGTCCTTTGCAATCTGGGACTTTTACTATTTGTCAAGCCCAATTTATTATTTTGCCCCTTTTCTTTTACTATTACATCTTTTTTTTTTTGCTTCAACACTATTTACATCATTTTCTGTAATAAAATTTGGAAATTATGTTTACTTTCTTTCTTTAAACAGGAATTGCTTAAACAGGAATTGCTTTGTAACGCGTACAGTTAATTTGGATTTAGCTGTCGAATCAATTAATTTAGAAATTTAAAACTAATCAAAAGTTTTTATATAAATGTATGTGTTAAATTCTGTGTTCAAAAACATGGTTGAGTAGTTAAGTTTTTAGTTGGATAATCGATGAAGAAAAAAATAATTTGCGTGATCGCTGGATTTTTCGATTTTTTTTCCTAATTAATCATGGGATTAAGTAAATCGGTGTTGATATCTCAAAATCGTAATTTTCGATCAGATAAATAGCTAGTAAGAAAAAACAAAAATGAAAGGAAAATATCATCTAGAAATCAAAGATAGAATTTGTTATGTCATTTGCAGTTTGGGAGTTTTACTATAGTATACAAGAGCTATTTATTGTTTTGCCCTTTTTCTTTTACTATTAGTGTAACAAATTTTGCAAATATATTTAAACTTTTCTTTGGACCAAATTATATTAAACGTAATGCATATAGTTTGATTTAGATTTAGCATTGGAAACAATTAATTTAAAATTAATCAAAATCTTATTACAATGTATATGTTATATTTTGTGTTTGAAACACGTCTGATAAATTTTAGCTGAATAATCTCAGATAAAAAAAATTATACTGAAAAAATAGTAAGCGTGATTAAGCAAAAAAAAAACTAATTGGCCATAAAATTAAAGAAATTAGGACTAATAACTTAAATTCCCATTATACGATAAATCTGCAAAATTTTAGTCTAGATATATTATGTCAATAGTAATGGTGAAAGATTTATACTATAAATGGTATGAAACACACAAAAATGAAGAAAAAGAATTGTACACAAAGCAAAAATAAAATTTAATATGTCTTTGGATTATAAAGAGTTTATTTTGTTTGTTTTTAATACATAGAGCTTATTTTGTTTGTTCTGTCCTTCTAACTTGGAATAGATAGAGAGCATCGATTTGGACTCGGATTACATATTGATTAATGATTGTTATGTCATTGGATTGCATTAAGTTTACATAGACTTGAACTCATGATTACAGAGTTATTATGCTCTTCTAAGACCATCTCCAATGTATTCCCTTATTTTTACTTCTAAAATAGAAGAATTTTCTATAATAGAGATGTGTTTTGTTCCAATGTATTTATCTAAAATAAAAATATTCAAATATAAAGCAAAATATAGAGAATTGCTATTTCTTCCTCTATAAATAGAGGAGAAAATATCAATTTCTATTTTAAAGGTAGATTAGAGGTATGTGGAAGTGATTTTGCTTCTAAATACTATTATAGAGATAAAAATAAAGGAAGGTTAGAGATGCTCTAACTACTTGACCAAGTTAATATATTGGCTTAATCAAACAAAACTAATATATATTATAGTAAAAGTATTTAAAACCATTCTTTGACTAAAAAGTAAAAACTACAAATTAATCATGGGTGGAGCATGTCCATAAATCAGCCAGTTTGGCATACCAATAACATGAATATTTAATAGAAGATGTTACTTTGATAATACTCTCATGTAATAACTGTTTAAAAACTAACTTATTTTTGTGGTCATGTCACAATTGTTTAGATTTGATCTCAAATAAACACAAAACCAGATCAATTTTCAGGGGAATATTTGAAAAGATGTTCAAGATCACTTTGTAACCAGACGTTTTACTGTTGTAATATGTGAGGACAGTTAAAAAGTTCATTCAAAAGGTTAGATTTATTCACATATCTAGATATTTATAGAGATAATTTTTTTTGGGTTTGGTTATGTTCTTTGCAGATCGATTTAAATATAATTTTATAATAATTATAAAAAACTCAAAAATCTAAAAATATACAGTATACAAAATAAACATTTGAAAAAATAAAAAATAACAAAATATACATTAAACTTATTGTTTGAGTTTATCATCCATATTTCAAGTACTAGTATTCGTTAATATCTTTGAATATTTTGGATATTTATTCGGAATTGAATTTGGTATGCCTTTTTATTTTTAACTTTTTAGGTATCAGTTTAGAATACGAAACTCAAAATACCGTAGATCAAAACTCATTCCAATTATTTATGTGAAAATTGGTTCGATTCATTTTAGGTCATTTGGTTGAGCTTTTGATTCTACTTTTTTCTATATTGGGATCAAAACTATGTCAGTACTATTTTCAGCTATTGCCGTCTGCCAACATGTTGCTTCTCAACATTTGCACATTACGAGTGGAGTGAGAATCAGAAGACCATCACCACATTACTATAAATTTCCTTAACTTGCCTACTACAAGACGAGAAAGTGATCACTATTAAAAACACATGTCGGTAAGTATCTGATCATTTCTTTTCCGTTCTGCTGATTCTAAAATAGTACCTGTCTACCAGAGATACGTTTCTCCTCATGTCCTTGATCTTTGATACATCCAAAAATGCGGCCGAAAACTATACAAAACAAATGATAAGCGGCCTTTAAAGACTAGGCCGAATAGGCCCAATTGCAACATAATATAAGAGAAACCCTAGTTCTTCTTGTTTTCTAACTTAAATAAACCCTAATCTTTGAAATGAGATTTACGGTGTTTCTCACAACTTGCCATGGAGAAAAATCTAAACCGTAATTCTGATAAAGGTCTTATAGGAGATACATGCAAATCCTGGTCCGATCTTCCGCTTGATCTCTTGAATCTGGTTTTCGAACGCCTCAGCTTTGCTGATTTCCAACGAGCTAAATCTGTATGCTCGTCATGGCTCTCCTTTTCAAGACAATGTGTGCCTAAAAATCACGTCCCGTGGGTGCTTCTCTTCCCCCAAAACAACCAAACCAATTCTTGCATGTTGTTCAACCCCGAGGAAAAAGACAAACTCTACAAAACGCAGTTAGATCTTGGTTTGGAGTTTGCAAATAGCTCGTGTATGAAAACCTATGGAAGTTGGCTCTTGATGCAAAATCTCCAGCAAAATCTCTACATTGTGAATCTCTTTACCCACGAGATGATTAACCTACCTCCTGTGGAATCACAGCTTGGAATGACAAAGGTAGAGCGTCTCTTAGACGGTGAATTTCGCATTACAAGTAACAACAGATTGTACAATCTAATGAGCGTACGATGTCCTGTGTTTTGGATTGACGAGAAAACAAAAGATCATGTAGTTTCATGGGTACTTAGTAACTTTTGTGTGGTCTATTCTAAGACAGGAGATAACTCGTGGAATCAAATTCCCCTAACTTTAAGTTGTCTTGACATGGTTTACAAGGATCACAAGCTTTACTTGTTAAGTTACTCTGAAAAACTCAATATCTTCGACTTTTCTGGAGAAATTCCCCAACAAATTGTTGTTAAGGATACTGTACCTCCTCGAGTATTTTATCGACCATCTAATCATTTGGGATTTAAATGGATGAGCATTGTCGCTACAAGCATTGTAGTCACAGTAAAAGGAGATGTCCTCAAGGTTGAAAAAAAGTGGACACCAAGGTTGAGAAGCTGGTCCTTCTGTATCTTCAAGGTTTATTCATCAGGCTTTAAAGAACATGAACACGTTTATTCCTTGGGCGACGAGGCAATGCTTTTGGATCTAGGTATCACTGTGCTCGCCAATGACAATGATGGAATCAGTAGAAATTCCATCTATTTCAGTGATTGCAATAACCAAAATAATGTCTATCTCTTCAATCTCAAGACGTGCAAGGTGGAGAAACTACACAAATTCGATTGCTCGTCTGTTCAACTCTCTAGTAAGCGATGGTTCTTAATTACCAAGTAATTCGCAAACACATGATTGATGTCAACTATGTTCCTCCCTTTGTTTTACTCTTATTAATGACTAGTGTTCGGTCCCGTACTACGTACGGGAAAAAAAAATCTTAAATTTTTGTATGTTTAACATATATTTTGAACCTATATTAACAATACACTTTGGATTAAAAATATACTAACACCACATATGTCGTCTCTACTATTTTTGGGTGTCAAGTGATACCGAAAATGTTAATTTGTATTTGCATAATATAACCATCAAAATTTACTGCAGTAATAAACTAAAATTCTTATATTGACAATATTACTTCTATCTCATTCCAATAGAGAAACACCAATATGTCATCTTCACATTTTTTTATGGCAACATGAGCTGTTTTTCTTTTGCCTTATATAGATCTATGATAAATAAAGAAAAACTCAATAAAAATGAAACAACGGAAAGAAAAGTGGTAAAATAATTATTTAATAGTATTTTCGTGCAGGGTCTGATTTCTTAATATATATTTGTGCAACCTTGTGCCTGAAAATTAGGAATATGAAAAAGTAGGAATCTGAAAAATAGAGATTTACCTACACTTATAGGAAACTACAAATGGCAGAGTTCATTTTAGTTACAGAAAGTTTATTTATAATTTTATAATTTTTTGATTGGCTTAAGTTTTATGAAGTCAATAACTAATTATCTTTAATTATGTTTTGAAAAGCATAAATTATGTGTCATAAATTGTTACTTGTGTTAACTAAATTCCTAGGTATCTATTTTTTTTTACAACTCCACAATTTTATTATTTCTTAAGGAATTCATCAACACTGCTAGACTACACAAACAACAAAAGAAAAATGCATAACATATTTTTTATATAAGTAGGATAACAGGAAACGCACATGCACTTTTTCACACAATTCAAATACAGATATATGTAATGTAATTTGCTGAAAAAAAAATTAGATAAAGTATACCTTAGTCACTGATGCGTTTTTTATTTTTCATTCTGTTACAAAAGCCGTAAGCTCTGATTCAAGTGCCATCTTCAATCCTAGATATACAGAACAAAATCAGAGATTATTTGTTATAGAATAAGAGAACACTAAATCTAAATAAAGAGTAGTTTAAATTTGCATAAGTTTTTGATGCGACTGTTGAATATCTAAGAAAACAAAAAAACAAAGAAGATTTGACAATGAAGAAGATAGAGAAGGAAAAAAAAGAGAAATCAATTAGTCGATAAAACTTTATATAGGAAAAAAAATAACAGTTTGAAGTTTGTGAACGTGGGATTGATTTTTTTGAGAAAATCCAGGAATTTAGTTAGTTGGAGGTTTAGAAAAAATAGAAATCGCTTGATATGTTTTTAATTATTTTTAATTTATATTTTATAAAATATGACATGTGGCAGAATTTGATTTGCAAAGCGACTTGCACTTTATTATATAAAAGATTAGAAAAATATAGTAAAAGAAATATTGCACAATTTAGATTTTATACTTCGTTGATCAAAATATGAGATAGTATACTACTGATTCAATTTATGAACATATTACTAATAACTATTTTATACTATTTTACTTTCTTTTTAACTAAATTCAAAATTTCCTCAAGCATATACGATATACGAAGCCTATAATATTTTTATAATAAATCCACACAGTAATGAAGCAAGGATCTCTCCAGAGATTGACACATCAGACTTTTAAGAGCATAAGAGAATGACATGTCATTAGATGAAAAAGTTGAAAATCCAATGAAAACATTTTGTTTGTCCAGATCATTTGTCTTGTCGTTGTTCTTTTGGATGATCAGACTTCATTGTCGGACAGACTTCTTCTCATACCGTAACCACCGTGTTTTTCACCGAAACTATCGCGTTTCTCATCTCGAAACTATCGCGTTTATCGCCGTCAAAGGAAACTGAAACGAACCCACAGTGGAATTGCGAGATAGATACCACTGTTTTTCCATGAACGCAGATCGAGTGGAGCGGAGAGTCGAACTGCGAGATGGATTTTCAATTCAGAATTCCAAGTTTATATACGAGATTAATCCACATGAGACAGTCAAGATGGAGAAGGAGCTGCTCCTGGCTACCTATAACACTTGTAGATAAGAAACTGATGTTAGACTCAAGTGGCTTAGATTGTTCCATCACAGTAATCATACGTGCTTGTTTTATTTTCATATCCTCTAGATTACGATTATAAGGTTCATTCTTCACTCTCTGTTCTTTTTCTGTAGATAGTTTACCACGAAGTACAGTTACGTAATAGTTTGACCACAAGTGAAGAGACTCTGTGCTTAGCGAGTGTGATTTGTAAGTATGGTGAAGATGGATGCTCTGCTGTGACAACAAGACAGAACTGCCAGTTCCTTGGTGTTGTCTTGTGTGATGTGCCTGAGATGTTGAAAGGTCTTGGTTCTGTTGGATTAATGTGGATAGAAGAGCTTTCACAAATCTTATCTCGCAGTTTTACCTCTGCCAATTTCACTTACTAATGTTAAGTCAGCCAAAGACACTGTAAGTCTAAACTCTTATCTTGCTACATCTATTTGGTTCTAATGATTTGATTAAAATCTCACATTAAAGTATGTGTGTTGCAGTCTTGCAGAGATTTAAGCTCATACTGCTGGATGAAAAAATAACATCCTGGTGGTTCACACTTCGCATGTATTTCACATCTTCTTTGATCAAGCACTTGGATCATAAGAACGTGATGAAGCAACAAGGGGTTCAAGTTAACATGGTTAATGTAGCTACATGCCTTGCGCTGCATGCTAAGCAGCAAGCTTCAGGAGCGATGACTGCTGTAATTGCCGACTTGATTAAGCACTTGCGGAAATGCCTGCAGAATGCGGCTGAGTCAGATCTGTCTGCTGATGTATCTAAGCAGAACTCTGACTTGCAGCAAGCTTTAGATAAGTGCATCTCTGAGCTCTCAAATAAGGTTAGTTTTGCTGTTTTCTGTGGTTTTGATCCTACCCTCTTCAAAGTTGTGGACAATCACATAACGATGTTCTAACTATTTTTTTTTTGGTTTTGCTTTAAGGTTGGGGATGTAGGGCCCATTCTTGATATGGTAGCGGTGGTTCTTGAGATGATATCAACTAATGTACTCGTTGCTAGGACCACAGCATCAGCCATTCTCTTTGCTGCACATATAGTATCCGTGGTCCCAAATGTTTCTTACCACAAGAAAGTGAGATTTTTCTTACTACTTGCAACTTTTGTTTTTTTATTTGACTATCTTCTGTTCTAACGGATTTATTTACTGTGGTCTGATATCAGGTATTTCCTGATGCCTTGTTTCACCAACTTCTTCTTGCAATGTCCCACACAGATTATGAAACTAGAGTTGATGCACACAATATATTCTCCGTCCTGCTTCTTCGAACTCTTCTTTTGCCTTGGTCAGACCAATATAAGGAAACCTCAAATGCTGTGAGGAGCCAGAGTATCAGTTTACAGGAGGAAGAGAGAGATAAAGTTGAGGAAATCTTAGACAATGATCTGCGTAAAGATGTAAACCACATTTCTCATCCAAGTGGTCTTAGTTGTCAGTCCTTGGATAGCCTAAAGGATGGTGCTATAAAGGTATGAGTTTCCCCTAAACCTGATGTTAATTGATAGTGAGCTGATTAGAGTGTGATTTTCATGCTTTGGCAGTCGTTATGTTCACTTCGACTGAGTAGTCACCAAGTAAATATGCTACTTACATCACTATGGATCCAAGCAACTTCTACGGAGAACACCCCTGCAAATTTTGAGGCAATGACTATCACTTTTAATACAACTCTTTTGTTTTCGCTAGCAAAGGTTAGTCCGCTTTTATCTTATGCTAAGTTAAAAAAAAAAAGAACTTTGGTTACTTGATGGATTCTCTCTTATATAGTTGAGAGAATTTTGTAATTATTTTCTCTGATTTGGTGAATGGCTAATGGCAGAAATCAAATCACATGGCTCTGGTGCAGTGTTTTCAGCTTGCGTTCTCTCTTCGGAATCTCTCATTGAATCAAGATGGTAAAAGTTAAAAGACTACTTTGTGTTTGGCTTTAGATATAATGCAACTCTGACAGTATATATTTTTTTGGTATATGATTCTTAAAGGAGGTTGGCAGCTCTCTCGTAGAAGATCAATCTTCACGTTTGCATCGTATTTACTCATTTTCAGTGCCAAGATTTCTAATATACCGGAGCTAATTCCAGTTGTCAAAGAGTCTTTAACTATCCAAATGGTTTAGCTTTTTGCTAAAATATTACATCTGTTGGATGGTCAGCTGTCATCTAATCTGTATGTACTGAATAGGTTGATCCTTATCTTGTACTGGAAGGAGATATCAGACTGCGTGCTGGTTGTTCTGGACAAGAAAAATAATTAAAATATTTATTAAGATTAATTATTGAAAATAAAATATAACTAAACATAAAATTACGGGAACCATGACAAATAAGAAAAAAAACTAAAATTATGGAGAGTATGAAAAGTAATCGGTTTGATATTACTAAACCAAAGATAATATAGACATATATATATATATATTTTTTTTTTAATTATACTTAAGTAAATATAATATAAATATGACATTGTGGTTAGAATTTTTTTGTTATTCTCAAGATAATGACAAATTATAAGCAAAATCACTAAAATAAATATATTAAGATTAATAATTAAAAATAAATATGACTAAACCTAAAATTACAGGAAACATGACAAATATAATATAAAAATTATATAATTTTTTAATTTTACTTAAATATATATAATATAAATTTAAATATGACATTATGATTAGAATTTTTAAGTTATTCTCAAGATAAAGATAATGATAAATTATAAGTAAATCATTAAAATATTTACTAAAATTAATAATTAAGAATAAAATATGAATAAACCTAAAATTATAGAAAACATGACAAATAAATAAAAAACTTAAAAATATGGAGAAGCTGACACATAAGCCAAATCACTTTTTAAATAATAGTATAGATTTGATTTTGGATAACAAAAGAAAATTTAATTTGGAAACAGATTATAGTATTATTAGATTTCATCATTGTGGATTGGAAATATGTTTGATAAACTCTTCATTTTTTTCCATGTACATCCGAAATATCAAGCTTGGTGGCAAATAACAATGACACCAGTGAATTATTATATTTCATCATTTCAACAAGTGTTGGGATAATAACGACGATACTGAAAAAATGTTGGATAGTTTTTTATTCCAAGATTTGTTAACCAAGATCCAATTAGGTTTCACTCAAAATTTTTTAAAAAAACCTATTGCAGTCTCACTGAAAAACTGTTTATTTTTTTGTTCTTTGGGATATCATAGGCTGAGATTGAGCAGATTCCTGATATAAGCAAAAAACTTAGGTTTTATGTTAGATGGTTCCAACAAGTAAGTGGAATCTGTGTCTAAAAGAAAGAAAATATGTGTTATTCTTTAGAATCTGCACATAAAGATGCAGTGCACATCAATGAGTTATCTTCTGCAATGGGTAATTACATCACAAAACCTTTGAGGTTGGAGAAGAAAAAAACTAACATAAGAGACTATAGACTAAACATACTAAAATACATAATTTGATGCTATGGTCGAATATTGAAGATACAATCCCGCAGCGTAGCGCGGGTAATTATCTAGTAACTTTAATAATAGGCATTTGAGTCTTGCACAGATACCGATATTAACAATTTATCAAGCATAAAATGTTATCAGCATTAGTTATTGTTTAAAGAGAGGAAGAGAAAGTATTGATCAATATATTTTATTATATGCTTCTTTGAATGGTTAAAAAGTTATGCATCTAACCTGTTAATCAAACTATGAGCAGTAAGACTCTGTGGAATCTTGAAGTCTCCCTTCTCTTCCGTTCTTCTTGAACCATCATCCTTGAACATAATTTGTTTTATTCAGACAATTTCCTTGTACTTTTGAAGTCTCTTTCTTCTCATCATCTCACTCTTCCTTACAATCTGAATCATAGATTCATAGACTAAATTTCAGTCGAGCAGCTTTGGTTCGAGGAAGAAACTTGTCACCTTAAGACTGTATAACAACGACTTCTCTGCAAAAATAAACTGAAAGGAATTCAAAATTACGTAACGGATGATAACTATATACTGAGACTCAAAGCGTTATCACTTACTCATATGCTAAACAACTATTATAGGAACTCATCTGCACCACTTACCAATGTACACCAACGCATTTCCAAAAGCCATTTATAACTTTGGCTTCTTCTTTTCTAAAATCGTTTCGTACTCGTTTCTGCAACTTCAAAAACTTTTTAAAGATAAAAATATCAAAAGCCTTCTTCAAAAAAAAAGAGACACGAAAAATCAAATCATAGGAAAGACACAACACAAGCATAGGTTCTAGAAGAAATCAAACTATTTGGAATTATTTTGTAAACAAATTTGTAGAGAGTTGAGATCGTGTTGTAGTGGTGGAGTCAGTTAAAAATTTTGCTTTCTTTTCATTTTACGTGGTTTAATTTTTCAATTGTTTTAATTTTTAATAATTGTCTTGTGGAAAAGTAAAACATTAACTATTCGATAATATAACTGATGGAATTGCAGACAATTATTTTATTTTTAAATTGTTTTTTAATTTTTCCACATGGCGGTTTCTGATTTGCCAGGCGACTTGCGCTTTAGTATATAGGAATATGATGATTACGTGCTAGTTTTTATGGTGAAGGATGATGTATAACCAAGTTCTTGGTTAAACTACAAATCTAGTTAGCAAATGTGTTCCAAAATAATATGATGGCTTAATTAAACAAAGTTTGTCTTTGTTGTAGAATTTTACTGGTGCAAAGCTCTTTTTAAAAGTAAATAAATTAAAAATAGTACCATCATGAACTAATAATATTTTCATCACTATACTATTATATTAGTTAAGAGCTTTTAGCAAAGACCATTTCCTTCAAAAACTGGTAGTTTAGTAACAGATAGATAATTGTGTATATAGGAAACTAGATGACTTCCCGCAATTTCGCGGGATAATATCTTTAAAATGTTATTTGTAATAAATAAGTTTTGTACATATTTACAATTTTCAATAGTTTTGACAAATTAATTTTGTTGATAAAAATTGATAGAGAATTTTTAATCCGTTAATAATGAAAAAAATTACATTAAGTTTTATTACAACATATCAATCATCTTTCCATATGCATCTCATAGTTATGAAGAAAAAAATTAAAAAGAGAAACTACCATACATAAGTTGTATCTAGAATTTATGTCAAATTCAGAATAGAGTAATTTTGGAAAATTATCTTAAATATGTTGGATGTATATGTAAATACATTTTGGGATTATAACAAATATTAATAACTAAATTAAGGTTGTATTCAATTTTTTCTACAAATTCAGATAATTTGAAGAAACCCCAAGATATAGATAATTTTGTTGTTTGTAGATATTGATTAAGATGAAAATCGTATAAAATGCAGTCAAATATAATATTGGTTCATTTATCAAAACAGAAATTATCTTTTAAAATAAAATAATAAAAATAAAACATTAATAAACATATTTATGAATATATTATTCTAATTAAATACTGTTCTAAATAGAATATTTAATATAATATAATAAATAAAAGAATTTTGAAGATAACTATAATTATGTTCTAACTCTTACTTCTATTTATTTAATTAGTTATACCTGGAATTGCAGAGCCACATATTTGGAATTCTATCCTAATTCTTAGTTTTACTTACTTTACAAAATTCAAATGATCATATTAATGTAAATTGTTTATTTAACAGTCCAATCATGAAAATATGACAAATAAGTAAAGTTACCTAAAAATTATAGAAATATAACAAATAAAAAAACCACTCATTTTATAAAATACAAATAATTATATAAATTTAAATTGATGATTCAATAGTAAAATCATAAAAACATGACAAATAAGCTAATTTGCCAAAACCATATAAGACAACTGATAAGTTTTAACGAGGGGGCCGAATGAGCCCAATTGTAACAGAATATAAAAGAAATCCTTTTTTGTAACTTAAAAAAAAAAACTAATTGTAACAGATTTTCGCCGTGTCTCTTACTATTAGCCAGAAGAAGAAGCTAAACCCTAAATCTCATAAATATCTCAGAGGAGACTCTGCCATGAAGAAGAAGCTAAAACCTAATTCTCATAAACGTCTCAGAGAAAATACTGCCATGAAGAAGAAGAAGCTAAACTCTCATTCTCATAAATATCTCATAGGAGATACGTCCAAATCCTGGTCCGATCTTCCGTTTGATCTCTTGAATTTGGTTTTCGAAAGCCTCAGCTTTGCTGACTTCCAACGAGCTAAATCCGTATGCTCGTCATGGCGCTCCTCTTCGAGACAGTGTGTGACTAAAAATCACATCCCTTGGGTGCTTCGCTTCCCCAAAGACGACGAAAACAGTTGTTGCATGTTGTTCAATCCCGAGGAAAAACACAAACTCTACAAAACGCAAGATCTTGGTTTGGAGTTTGCAAAGAGTTCGTGTATGAAAACCTATGGAAGTTGGCTCTTGATGCAAAATCTTCAGAGTAATCTCTTCATTGTGAATCTCTTTACCGGTGAGAATATCAATCTACCTCCCGTGGAGTCACAGTTTGGAATGACAAAGATACAAAAGTCTGTGTTTTGGATCGACGAGAAAACCAAAGATCACGTAGTTGCATGGGCACTTAGCAAAAAGTGTGTGGTCTATTCTAAGAGAGGAGATAACTGGTGGAATAAAATTCCCAAAACTTCAAATTTTCGTGACATGGCTTACAAGGATCACAAGCTTTACTTTTCAAGTTATCCCAGTAATGTCAATGCCAAAATCTTCG
Source organism: Raphanus sativus (assembly GCF_000801105.2). Lineage (NCBI taxonomy): Eukaryota > Viridiplantae > Streptophyta > Magnoliopsida > Brassicales > Brassicaceae > Raphanus > Raphanus sativus. The sequence goes on from NC_079514.1 coordinate 5,902,365, forward strand.
ATTTTTCTGGAGAAATTCCCCAACAAATTGTTATTGAGGAAAAACATGCTGTACCTCTTCCCGTGAATTTTAAACCAGTTGGAGGTGATTATTGGTCGATCATTGTTGCTACAAACATTGTAGTCACAGTAACAGGAGATGTCCTCGAGGTTGTAAAAATGTGGACATCATGGGAAGATGGTACTTCCATCTCTTCAGGGTTTATTCATTAGGCTTTACACAACATGAACAAGTTTATTCCTTGGGCGACGAGGCAATGCTTTTGGATCTAGGTATCACTGTGCTCGCCAATGACAATGATGGAATCAGTAGAAATTCCATCTATTTCAGTGATTGCAATAACGCAAATAATGTCTTTCTCTTCGATCTCAAGACAAGTAGGATGGAGAGACTACACGAATTTGATTGCTCGTCTGTTCAACTGTCTAGTAGTCGATGGTTCTTACCAAGTAATTCACAAAGACATGATTGATATCAGCTATGTTTTCCTCTTCAATATGTTCTTATTAATAACATGGTTACATGCTATAGCTTTTTATTGTTAAGAGTTGTGTAACCCAATGTTAAGCCACAAGTTATCAAATGTGTTCAAAGTCATGATATATGGGGGCTTAAAAGAAGTTTTTCTTTTGTGGAATTTTACTGGTGTAAAGTAAAGGAAAAATAAGTCTTTGAAAGTAGTAAAATTGGAAATCCTCCATCATAAAGTGAAGATTTTTTTAGCAAAGACAATTTACATTCATTCAACTGGTAATTTAGAAACAAAGAAAATTTATGTACTTTTATAAAAAAAGAACATCATGAAACTAACCCATAATCATGGAGAATAATAGGTATATCAAACATTTATATAAATTAGTATTTTCTTAAGTTATATGATATAAGCAAACACGAATATCATCCCAAATCCCACACATCTTAACAGCAAAAGTAGCAAAAAAAAAGTGGACCCCTTTAGACTACTAAGAGGTTTGACAAATCGACACTCTCAAAAGCTTACTATAATACAAAAACAAAAGTCAATGAACTTTCTTAATGAAAAGATTACGAAAGCCAAATAAACCATTAGGATTATTAACATCGGCGATGTTAATGTCACTCCCAATGTTACTATCTCCACTCTCGTCGTTTCTGCAGCTTAACCGACTCCGATAACCGATGCACATTGGCACGTTCAAGTTCATCACCTTTTTGCTCGCAATTACAGTTTTACCCCTACGCGCCTCGTGAATTTTAAACCAGTTGGAGGTGATTATTGGTCGATCATTGTTGCTACAAACATTGTAGTCACAGTAACAGGAGATGTCCTCGAGGTTGTAAAAATGTGGACATCATGGGGAAGATGGTACTTCCATCTCTTCAGGGTTTATTCATTAGGCTTTACACAACATGAACAAGTTTATTCCTTGGGCGACGAGGCAATGCTTTTGGATCTAGGTATCACTGTGCTCGCCAATGACAATGATGGAATCAGTAGAAATTCCATCTATTTCAGTGATTGCAGTAACGCAGATAATGTCTTTCTCTACAATCTCATGACGTGGAAGATAGAGAAACTACACAAATTTGATTGCTCGTCTGTTCAACTCTCTAGTAGTCGATGGTTCTTACCAAGTAATTCACCAAGACATGATTGATGTCAACTACGTTTTCCTTTTCATTGTATGGTTTTACTCTTACTGGTGTGTATGGTTATGTACTAGTTTTTCAAGTTACGAGTGACGTATGATCAAAGGCTAAACTACAATCAAATTAGAAAATGTGTTAAAAATGATATGGCGACTTCAAAGAACTTTTTTTTTGTGGTGGAATCCTACTGATGTAAAGAATCGCTCTTTGTTAATTAATAGTAGAATAAAAGTAGAAATAGCTCCCGTCATAATTTATAAGTTTTCATCCTTAAACTATAGTATTTAAGAGTTTTTAGCAAAGACCATGTACCTTCATTGAATTGGTAGTTTAGTAACGGATAGAAAAATTGTGTAGATATAAAATACTTCATGAAACTAACCCATTATAATGGAGAAAAGAAAATGGCTACATGAAACGTTTATATTAAAAAGTATTTACATGAAATATAAGCAAACAAGAAAATCTGCTCAAATCCACACATCGTAGTCTTAAACAGCAAAAGTAGCAAATTAAAAATTAAAAGTGGACCCTTGAGACTATTAAGAGGGTTTGACAAATCATCACTCTCAAAAGCTTACCAACGCTAATGAACTTTCTTAATGAAAAGATTACGAAAGCCAAATAAACCATTGGGATTATTAACATTTGCGATATTATCGTCACTCCCAATGTTACCATCTCCACTCACGTCGCTACTGCAGCTATAACCGATGCACATAGGAGGCACGTTCAAGTTTATGACTTTTGCTTTATTGCTCTCCATTCCAGTTTTACCCCTACGCGCCTCGGGAATTACCCTTTTACCCACCCGCTCGGATATCGTTTTCGCGGTCGGAGCTCCACTTCCACGTCGGACTTGCAAGACTGGACTGTTCCGACCAAGATGCACGCCGTTCCGACCGGGACTGCTCGGACATTTCCTAGACTTCGATTCGCCGGTGGAGTTGCTCCGGGAACACGGCGCGCTGCTGACTTTCCGGGTCGTCGGAGCTCCGAACGATATTCTGGGTCGGGTCCCGTTGTTACCGGCGGATCTGCTTCTTGAAAAAGGCCAAATGTTGATATTCAGCTCCGCTCCTGAACCTGAACCCGTACCCGGACCCGACCCGCTCTTCTTCTCATTCTTTTTTTTCTCTTTCCGCTTCTCTTTCTTCCCGGCCGGTTTGTTTTCGCTCTTCTTGAATATATCTCTCCACCGCTTCGAACCCGTTGTTTCCCGGGTCAGCTCGGATCCTAAACCGGGTTCAGTCTCGTTTTTTTGCTCTGTAGTCAAAGTACTAGTAGAAGGAGATGGATCCGGGGTGCATTCCGAGGCACTCGGGTCGGATTTGATGGAGAGGAGGCGAAGAGGGAGAATAACGCCGTCGTGAAAAAGCTCGTCGGCGGTGAGAAGTTCTGTTTCGGTCTGGTGAAATGAAGAGTTCGTTAGACGCCAGAACTCAAATTCCGGTGAGTTGGAGTCGCAGCTGCTGCTGCTCCGTCGTTGGCTACCACACGTGGAGAGAATCTCCGGTGGTGGTTTACTTCGTATGCTCGTCGGACTATCCATATTGCAGCGAGCGAGAAAGAGAGAGAAGGAAGGGAGATGGTTGAAGATAATAAATGGAATGTTAATGAAAAATGATGAAAATGTTACATAGGGAGAAGATGACCAGCTGCAATGTGACTTTATATGCAGAGTGCATAAATAATGGAAATGTATTTCATTTATTCGACTGCTTGTTTTATTTATCTGAAATTACAAATTTGATGGGGTTTTGTTTATAATTGTATTATAATCTATATGTGTATCATTCTTGAAACAAAACAAAATTGTGAGTCTTGTTTGTTTGTAGAAGTTTCAGACATTTATTCCACAATTATTTATCAATGCTGAAATATGTTATTCAGACATTCTTTCCACAATTATTTATGAATATGTGAATATTTAGTATTAAAATAAAAAGAAAAACATTTTAATGTTTCATATGCACTAGATAATCATGTCCACAATTATTTATGAATATGGGAATATTTTATTAACATTGTTAAAACAGAAAAATGTTATTATGTTGATAAAAAATGTTATTATGTTGATAAAAAAATGTTATTATGTTTCTCTCCATCTATATATGATCCAACTCATTATCTCACCTCACCTAACTTGATTTAAAGCAAATATAAATATAACTATGTGAATCACTTCCATATTTCAAGACACAAGCTAACCAAATTATAAGTTTCAATTACTTAGGCCAGATTCTTAATCAAGATCCAACTCATGATAAGACTGATCGTTTCATTAACCAAACTAATCAATACTATTAATTCTTCAACATGTCCAACTGATATTAGTTGAGTCCAAATATTTAATTATAATTATATATACTAATCACGTGCTATATGTGTCTAACCAAAACAGTTACATTCTTTTTTGAATGCAACAGTTACGTAACTTCTTTTTCGAATGCAACAGTTACTTTACGCAACTTTGTTAACAGTGATTCGTTGATTTACCTTCGTTTTTTTTGAACTTTAATTGATTTACCTTCGTTGATTTATCTTTTACACATAATTTTTCAAAATCTACGAAACATAAAATTGGAAAAGAGAAGCAGAGTATATTTTCGATGATTGGTTAATGAAGAATCAATAATGTGATGGTGGTTTCTGATGTAGCCATGTGTTAATGACAATCGGTGGTGTATTCTTAATAGGTTAGTTCACTGCCATGAGTTAAACTGTTCCAAAAAGAGCGTGACTTGTGATGGAGGTTTCTGAAAATATGGTCAAGGTTTCTGCAAGAAGAAAACATGGTTTTGAAACCTAAAGTGGTGGTGCGGTGGTTATGACGTCACTTAATACTCAACCATCGTAACCTAATTTCAGCATGTATTGTTTTATTAGATACTTCTAAACCCATTTTGTAAAGCTTTTTGGACTTAAGTAATGAATCAAACATTGACAGAAAAAAAGTAATGAATCAAACATTGACAGAAAAAAAAACAGTGAATCAAACATATGAAAAAAAATATTTTCTCTGAATAGTCAAAGAAATCTAGACAGTATAATATTTACAATATATATATATATATATATAATTTGAAACTGTAAAGTAGACATATGTTGAATAATATTTACTTTTTGGTCAATTATTATAAATAATATTTTATTTTTTGGTCAATTATAATAAACAACCAGAAATTACAATACAAACAATTCTTAAATTTTAACAAAATATCAAAATATAATATTTTCTTCAAATATAAATAACTTTATATATCAAATAATAAATATATTTTTGGTTCTCTAAATCAGCACTCTTTCGAGTTATATGATAAAAGTTTCATCAAAATTTAAAAATCACAAATCAAATTCATCCATTTTATGTACAAATAAATATATATATATTTTAGAAATTAAAATTCAATTTTTATTTAACCAGACATTAATTCATTCAAATTTTAAATATCTTACACATACATTAAGTTTATCAATTAATAAAACACATGTTTAACATCGTTTAATTGGACTTTTAATAGAAATAAATTTTCATATAAACTTATTTAGTTTAACGGATTTTAAATAGGTTGTTCGAATAAAAATATTTATTAAACGTGATTTATTAAATGCGATTTTACAGTGTTATATCCGAAAACAATATCAAACTCAACCTACAATGAAAACTGACCAATTTTAAAAAAAAATATTTGAAAAAATATTTTTTAATATACTCTTCTATATTAAAAATATTTTCGGATATAACACTGTAAGAAACGTTCGAGCATATAGGTCAAATCTAATAAAATATGAGACTTTGATTTTCGGATCGTTTTCGAGTCGGATTTTTTGGATACAAATATTTATGACTTTTATGTTAGATAATTACTAAGAAAACATAATATGTTGCAAGAGTCGATTCTGAGTCAGTTTTTTTTTGTATACGGATATTCATGACTAATTATGTTAGGTAACTAATAAAAAAATATAATATGTTGCAAACTTTAAGAATGAAACTTAAAAATAATTTCTCCAAATACATATGGCACAAGTTTATAGTTATGCAACTTGACATATTTAATAAATGTATCAAAAATTATATTAAAATAAATTAATATTAAACGTAAATATAATTATAAAAAACATAAGTATAAAATTTTCAAAAAATTAAAACCAAAAATATACCCGCCCTTTTAAAGGGCGGGTCAAAATCTAGTTATATACTTAAAAACAAGTTCGATATAGTATTCGGTATTGTTGTTCTTTTTTTTCTTTTCTCGACCGAAGTATGGTTGTTCTTTCGTTTGTTAACTTATCCTTGTTTTGCATTTCGCTTCTCCTATATTGTTTTTTTTTTCAATTTTATCTAAACATGAACATGTATGTGGAAGGCAAAAAATGAGAAGGAGAATATAAATCCACTCCAATTTATTCCTGGACCTCTCTGAACTTGATTTTTTTCGTTTCTTGATTAATGTTTCCCTAGAAAAAAGCATGCGAAAGTTCAACTTATTTATTACAATAATAAATTTTGTAAAACCGAAGCTGACCATTTCCATATTTAAAATCTTCTGCATGTATCATTACCCTGAACCCAAAGTCATTTTCATGACATTTTCGTTTTTTCCTTTGATTTTTAAATAACAACATTTATTAGATTTTTACTGAAATATGATGTCATTATGTTGTTTGTGATATCAAAAGTTTCAATTTTGAATTTTTTCTTATTTTATTATTCATCATGTGATTTTTCAATCATTACTTTTTGACTAAAATAATTCGAGGAACAAACCACTCCTCGACCGCGTTTCATGGAAATCTATCTGATAAATCGAATAACTCAAAAAAATTTTTTTTTTTAAAATGTCACAAAGTTTCATCAGATAAAGTAAACGGAAAAAAACGAGGCCCATTAATAGAAGGAAACAAATGTTCGTATGTCCTCTCCTTCGGCTGTGAATCTTTTTTTTTTGTTTTTTTTTTTTTAAACTACTTTATTACTTTATTCATTTACTACTCCAAAAGGAGCATCCATACAAAAAGATCCATAAAGCTTTTAAGACAAAAATACTTCTTCTACGAGGTGAAAAATAAATTTAGGAAGAAAAACTATACTGCTGCCTTTAAAGAAAACCGAGACTCATGATTCCAGCAACCTCATCCTTGAAATTCTCCAAACCAGATAGACAGATAAGACTCGGTAGTGTTATGAGGCCTGGTCTGCAAAGAGGAAACCTTCTCCCTGTCCAGCCCCAACAGCTTTGCTCTGACCTACAACTTTATCTCTTTTATCACTCTAGCCGGGGTCTTTTGTCCATTGGAATGAAGCCTACCATTCCTCTCCTTCCACACAAAATAGATCACTGCCTGAAAAATGATCTTTGTAATCGTCTTAAACCTCTTCTCTCCTCTAAGCTGTTGGAACCAATCCACCATTTCCTCCAGCTTGATTGGAAGGTTCATCCATGTCCCATCCATTAACCCATGCCAAATTTCCTGAGCGTATCTACATTCAAAGAAAAGGTGAGGAGCCGTTTCATCCGCACTTCCACACAGCAAGCATTCCGCTGGAACTTGCAAACCCCAACTCCTGAGCTTATCTCTCGTCGCCATTCTGTTCCTCAAAACCAACCAAGTAATAAAGGCATGCTTAGGAATTCTCTTTTTAAACCAAACCAATGAAGCCCAAATCACCGGTGGAGGATCGGGGTATAAAGTCCTCCAAAGTAAAGGAAGTGAGAAATGAGAAGGTGGAGCCGCGACTTCATTCCTCCACATAAAATAATCCTCTTCAGTTGACTCAATATCCGGTATTTGATCTGGCAAATTTGCTCTCAAAACAGAAAGGGTGGGATTCCTGCTTCTTCTCGAGACATTCCAGCCATTTTCAGTAACCACAGAAGAAACAGAAGCATCAATGGAGATGCCAGAAATTTGCGGACCTAAGGGCCCCGTTATGGTAAGCAAATCACCACCATGAGTCCAGTTATCAAGCCAAAATGATGCTGTTCTCCCTGACACAACCTGGCAAAGAAGGAAAGGCCTAGCCTTGTCCCTTAACTTCATTAGATTCCTCCAGACCCAACTACCTTTATTTTTAAAATCTGCAACCCAAAACAAACTTCCTTCCATCATCATCAATAATACTAGTATACAAAAATTGCTGCAAGAACAAAAGAAAGGAGAGATGTAGAAGAAAACAGCCAGAGAGAGAAAGAAATAAATCCGCCGCTGGTTTTGGCCGGCCGACGGGGTGGGCTTTCTATGCCACCGCCGGCCCGGTTCCCCTTTGTTCTCTTTTGTTTCCTTCTTGTCTAGGGTTTTTTTTCCCTTTTTGAGTAGATCTAAGTTTTCCGGCGCCGCGCTCCCTTCGAGGTGGTCGTCCGGTTCTGGTGACCGCCGTGGCTCCTTACACAGGAGGACGGTCGGCTTTTGTAACCACCGTGGCTCCTTACTCAGGTGAACGGTCGGATCTAGTTAGATTGGAAGGTGGAGGCTCTTTATGCTCCGGTTTTATGAGTGGTGTCTCGGTGGAGGTTTGAGATGTCGATGGGGAGCCTTCCCCGTGAAAGAATCGACAGTGGGGTTAGGTGTTGGGGGTTGTTTGCTCCGGTTCGCGTTTCTGTTGTCTAGGGTTTGAAGTAGTTCAAAGGCCTTTGAGATTTCGTTAGATCGAACAATTCTCACAGCGTGAAGACAATTCTGTCTCGAACGGAGGTGGTCTCGTTGGAGGCTCGGTTTGTTTTTCGAGATCCGACGAAACACAGTTTCAGTTTGGGTTTATTCCGGCGGCGCTGTGGCGGAGAAGATCAAATTGAGGCGGTTGGTTTGTGTGTCGCACTAACCGAGCAGATTTCTCCTCGATTGGAGCCTCCCTGTTTCTTTCTCCGACGAGGTCGTACGGTGGTGGAGTGGAGATGCGGCAGACTAGCGGGAGCTAGGGTTTCCTGCGCTTTGGGCCTCGGGCCGATTTGTAATGTTGGGCCTGGTTGTGTTATGGGCTTTGTAAAACTTTGGCTTTGGGCCTTTTTTAATATAAATTCTAGAGGGAAAAAAAATTGCTGCAAGAAAGAGGAAAATAAGTTATAGCAAAGGAATTTTGTTGGTTCGTTTGTGTTTGGAAACAGACTTGATAATGTGAGGGCATGTGATTGATAACATTATCTCACACTCATTTAATAACGTAGGGTCTCTGATTATGAAATGTCATAAATATCCGTAACCCTCTTTCTCTCTCTCTATCTCATCTGCACTGCACGCAACTTCGACGTTACGTAAATCTGGTATCTGAGTCTGAGGTTTTCCCATTTCCATATCCGTACACTGCCTGCCACCATGTTAGGACTACTTACTAGCTATCTTTTTAAAGTACTATAGCACACTTTTCTCTCTTTTCTTTTTAATTAGAGCTTCATAACTAATGACATTTTCTTATAACTAAAAATATGTTGTTCCAAAAAAACACACAAATATATATAATAGTATAATACACGCTTATATGGATAACTGATAAATTGGAACTAACATTTGATAATACATGGGCCATAGTTGCAGACGAAGAAGCCTTTTTGTAGGTCCTTCACACCGCCATGTTCATGGAGTTTTTTGTTTAATCTTATTGTCAACGAGTTGTGTACTTTATTACTCAATTATATATATATATATATATATACAAGAAGCCGAGCTAAGTTAGGATGTGTCTAAGGTGGCAGATAGTGTCGATCTTGGCGATAAACTCTATTATTCCTTGTCTGAATCATAAGAAACTTTCTTCACCACGATGTATAGGTTAGATAACATTAATGCACCTTTGTAAGATTTTCTAAACCTCCTTTACCAAGAAGCTCACTGTTCTTGAAACCCTTTGTGGCAATGTAGAGATCCTTGTAAGCGAGACTATATGAGCCAAACTGAGTCTTCCAATCATCAAGAACTTCTTCCTTCTCAAGAACATTATGTATGTCTTGATATATAATCACTAAGAAGTCCTGGAAGACAATATGTCTGATGCATTCCCATTGAGCTTGAAGGTCCAACCAAGAATATTGTGAGATGAAAGAACAGATCCCGTTGATGAAGTGAAGCCAACATACATCCACTCCAGGAGATATTGCGATAAATCTTAATTTGGTTACAGAAAGCAATGAAATATTTGTCTTAGCGTCATTAAGAGGATAAATTGTGAATTTCAGTTGTTACTTAAGGAATCATATTCAACCCAAACTAGTATCGGTTTTCAATTCATAAGAGAGATATCTTTACCATAGTACCATCTTCTTTGTGATAAATCTGATACAGCTGATTTCTCTGATATTTATCTATTGATGTAGATACCAACATGGTTCTCATCCGTGTTACTGAACTCAATGGTATGGACTACAGGCCTGTTCTTTTTATGATCGCTGACGCAGCATCAGCGTCTCAAAATTTACTCATCAAAATCGAAAAGATATATGGTGGAGAACAAACGAGTTGCCGCTGCGATCACCTTTTACAAGGGTCGCCGGTGTTTTCCGTGACGCTGTGTAAACAAGCGACAGTTAAAAGAGAGCTGCGTCTGATATTAATGAAGGAAAGTAGGACGCCAGCGGTATTCTCCACATATTTGGGCAAAAAGTCAGTTATAATTTGGTCATTCACCGCTGCGTCAGCGATCGTAAAAAGAACAGGCCTTACAACATGTTGTGACAATTTTCCTTTACGTTGCAAGGCAGTGTGCTATAGGGCAAGCTTTTGGTAGGACAAGTGGCAAAAGCAAATCATTCGCCTCAGATGTTTTTTGGGCTTTAGATGTTTAAGGCCAAGTTTCTAACATAAGCAGAACACTATGACATATTATTGGGCTTTTGATTTTGATTTAATGGGCCTTGTGAAATCTCTTGTATTTCTCTCGCATTTACATCAGCTTTCTCATGAACAAAAGAAACGAACAAAGTACAAACCGTAATAAAACTTTGTCTCGACGCCCATCACACTCAAATGTATAGTCACATTCATCGAGTAACTTTAAGCCGTCGGTCGTTTCAAAATATGTCAAGAATCTCACTGATCGGACGGTTACAAAGAGGACACGAGCCCCGGTTCAGCCACAGCTCTCTGGAGCAAACTCTGCAAAAAGTGTGTCCACATGGGATAAACGCAGCGCCTCTCTTTCTTCCCATACACACGCAGCACACCGTATCACTCCCCGCAGCTAACGCCGTCGATATCTCCGTCTCCCTTCCGTCATCAACCGCTCTCTCCGCCGTCTCGTCCAGCAACCTCATCAACGACACTCTCGTCGGCGTCATGTCAGCCTCCGCCGGATGATATCTCTCCGCCTCTAACGCCGTCGCGAGGTTCATACCCGAACCCGACCCGGGAGCGAATCGGGCTTCGGTTTGCTCTTCTTCGAGTTCGTCTTCGCTCCTAGAGGTTGTTGGGCTGTGGAGAGTAGTTGCAGTGTTGTTGGGCTGACGATGGAGACTCCTGATGGGCCCACAGCATCCGATGCATTTGAATCTCAGCCGTTCTTTGAGAGTCCGCTTCCTCCTTGTGCGATCCACACCGCTCATCTGGCGCCGGAGCAAGTCAAGAAACGTCGTCGTCGTGCGGTGCGTCTCCGTCGTCGTCGTCATCTGACTCGTTCCCGGTTCGAGTTCGCTCATTTATCTCGACTCAGTTGTAACAAACTCTAAAGAAGCTCTCTCTGATAGTGAAACGGAATCATACACTGTGTGGATGAGGGGAGAGAGATTGTTGAGATCTTTGGGTCTCGCGGGGGATTATAAAAGGCTTTTCTTAGCTTCTTTTGCTTTTCATTTTTTCTTTAAAATGAATTATATATCTTTTTGGGTCAAAGTTGCTTCCGAATATATTACTTCCCACATTAATAGTATTTAAACATATTTAATAATTAGAGAATTCACACTCAAATAAAATAAAAATCTCAAATAGAGGAGTCAAATATTATATAGAATTTAAACTTGCATAAAGTTGAGCTTTTGTTTACAGAAACAAATCTATGTGATTATCAATTTTAAAAATATTTTCTATAGTATTTTATACTAAGATTTCTTTTGTCAAAAAAGATTAATTAGCGAATTGATCACCAGACAAAGCCGTACGCTATGGTGCAACTATAATGGTATTATTTCGGTTTTTTTTTTAAATAAAACTATAACGTATTGACAAAAAAGAATATAATGTTAGTTCTTCTGAATTTCGGGTAGAAACAAACAAAAAAATCCTACTGGAGGTGAAAGGAATATTGTTTTACGAAAAAGTTAATGCTGTTTCTGTAACTGTACGTCTTGTTTTTTTTTTTTTTAAACAAAAAAAACTTTGAAGAGTCTCGAATAAAAACAAAATCCAAGAATAATTACAATTGATTATTTATAAAAGATATCCTCAATCAGATTTCAAAGTTTCAAACGCAATTAAAAGAGATCATTAATCGGACAAAGACCAAAACTAAACAAACGCTAAAATCTGAAATGAAGGCGGATGATTTCAAATTAATAACAACCGGACCGATGAAATCTCAATACCGTTTCATATACCGGACCAATGAAATCTCAATATGAACCGATGGCGGAAAAAATAATTTGAAAACAGAAAAAGAAAAAGGAAAAAGAGAAGTAAATTATAAAGAGGGCGCGTGATTCAAAGCTTTTCCCACGTGAAATGTCCCGTATACGACGTCGTATTCTCGTTACACTTTCCCCCATCAAAAACCAAGAAAGTGAAGAGAGAGAATGGCAACGCTAATACCAAAGAGCTTTTTGCGGGAATGATACATTCAATGATTTTGTATATTTGGATTCAATTAATGTTGCATCTGTGTGTCTTAAATCTCTGTTGTAGCAGTAAAATGCCCAGCACTCGTGGATCGGACGTAGTCCGACCGAGTGCGGGCGATACTCGTTATCAAGGTTGACATCTGGGGGGTGCGGGGGCCGTAGGTCTCCGCGGTACGGTATGCCTTTTCGGTTTAGGAAAGTTACTATTTTTATTGGAAAAAGGAAATCGGATTTTTGAGGCTGTATAAATATGGGTCTAAGGGTTTGTAAATTATAATCACATCATTAATAAGAAACCCTAAACGGGTATTTGCCTCAATACGTTTTCTTCTCTATTCTTCTTCCAACCTAAACGACAGCTGTTCACAACAATTAATCTTTTATGTTTTGCTACTTGATTTAGTTTGTAATGTTTTTCTTGATGCAGTCTACAATACCTTCACAACGAGCCTCCTCAGGAACAACACATCCTGATTTTCACTACATTCTTCGTCGTCTAAAATGGAGTGTGGAGAGACTTCCTAGAGTCTGACTAGCTCTCATTGTCTTGCAATGCTCCGCTTCATCGTATCTTATGTTCACAAACACATCGTATAATTAAGTTCTCTGTGCCCCCAAACATAATCACAACACAATGTTAGAGAATCTTAAAAAAGCAACACCAAAGTTAAAGCCAGACTAATCTTATACACATATAGAAGACAGTCCATTATAGAATGCAGACTAGTGGATGCATTGACTGAAAGATCTTGAAGAGTTAAAAAGTTACCTATAACTGGTCTTCGAGTATTGGGAGCTCTGGATGTTTGGAATTCATCTGCAGACATAAGAGAGCCACTTTGCGAGGGAATAATGACTTTGGGAACTCAAAGGAACATTGATAAAACCAAACAAGGATGAAAGAACTTACCAAATAAGTACAAGTCACTTCCAGTGTAGTATTTTACTGCTATATCAGGTGCAGGAGAATTTTTCAACTCCTAAGTTCAGAAAAAAAAATCTAAAAATTGTGAGTTCTTACTTCCATGATGAGCAAGTGGTGCATCTCATTCCCGCTCTCAGCAAAATGGACTTTCAAATAATCTGCTCTCCTCCACCAACCAAAGGTCTCGTACGTGTGTAGCACTGACGTAAAGCAATACATAAACTAACATTATACTCTTGCAAGAATAAGGAGGAACTGAAACAAGAAACGGATGGATTTACCAAAATAAGGCACTGGTTTCAAGAACAAAGAACCTTGCATAGATTCGATCACGGTACAATGTGTCGAGTATCTTAATCACCGAGTCCTGGTTGGAGAACAAAAAAGAGACAGCGATTAACTTGACGCACAAGATAACTTCCAGTGATTTGAACACACACACACACACAAAAAGGGTCATAAAGCCCTTACAGTAAGGAAGACATTAACTCCTTGCTCAAGCTTGATGATCCAAGACTCTAGAGCACTTGTTGAAGAACTCACATTTGGCTCCTCAAATGGTACTTTACCAGGAAAGCCCTCCCACGGCTTTAAACAATTCCTCCACCACAACTTTCTCTCCATCGTCTTGCGAAATCGTTGCTTGAACTCGATGAACGTTCCTGAACGTTCCAAAGACAGCAATGAATCACAGGCTCTGGACGCGAGGAGACGCCTGCAGTCGCCACCGTAGCTGCCGTCTCCGTCAAGGAACTCAATATTTGAAGAACGTATTAGCGAGCGGGAGGATTCATGAGAAAGAAAAGTAAATGTTGGATATTGAGTTATCCACTACTTCTCATGCTTTCTCATCATCATCGACCGGACAATTCTCCGACCAACTAAGATGCGACTACTGTCAAATGATCTGACCATGTTTTTGTTCTGGGCATATAATAGCCGAGGGCTGCCCAAAGGTATTATTCTAACGAAAGTAACTATAGCGTTCCCAAGTACCCGCCACCACCATTCACCCAACGGATCTATTTTAAATATTTGAAGTAGGAATGCAGATTTGAGATTTTCATACTATATATGAAGAACGAGTGCGGATCATCATAACGAATATCCACAAATTTAAATATTAGAGTTATTCTGAAATTAAATAATTATCTAGAGAACTAGTATAAATACTATATAATATATTAATAAATTTAGTTTTTGATGATAAATAATTATTTTGTTTTAAATATAATTTTATTTTCCTAAAAATATAATCAGTCACAGATGATATTTATATTTAAATAGAATAGTTTTAAGAACATATTTTATACAAATTTTATAAATCCGCAGCAGACGGATTAAGTAAACCAGTAGCCTATTTTGTGTTTCTATTTTATTTTTAAATAATAATAATAAGTTTCATAAAACCACTAACATACTATTTATATTCGTATGAATTGTAACATAAATTTGTGTATATTATCTATAAACACAGATATGCACACGTTTGGGTCAACGAACATATCATGGATGATTTATTTTAAGCTGGACGATTATTTAGGCTAGTTCAGCTTGATTTTTTTATTATTACAAACTTGCTTTTATTTATTTATTTATTTATTGAGGTTGGATTTGAATTATGCCACCATCCAGTATTATGTCGCTGTTATTATTAACACATTTCAACTCTCACAATATTTATCATCTTCTGAAAAAAACAAGCCTAAAGGAGTAATGACCAATCCACCACTCCATAATACTCCCTCTGTTTTTAAATAATACATGTTTTGAGATTTTCACACTTTTTAATAAAATATATTAAAATTTACTTATTAGTGCATAGTTTTTTGTTATTTTATATTTTCTATATTTCTAAACCAATAAAATTTTAAGAAATGCAATTAATGTTTTTGAGATTCACAATTATTCATAATTAGTTGACAAAAATTACATTGAAAATATGAAAAATACATCTTTTTGAAACAAAAAAAAATTCCTAAAACATACATCTTTAAAAAACAGAGGGAATATTACGCTGTACGTCGTTTGCAAGAGTAATGAGGAGCTGAAATCACAAATGGCGGCACTTAGCAAAGTTAGACACTCTAGGAATTGTTTCAAGAACAAAGAACCTTGCATAGGTTCAGTCACGGTACATTAATGTGTAGTATCTTAAGCTTGATGACCCTTGACTCCAGAGCTAATTAAATAACTCATATTTGGCTCTTCAATTAGTTCTATCCTTACCAGGAAAATGTCTCGGCGTTAAAAGTATTGGTCCACCACAACTTTCACTTCATATTTGGCTCCTCAAATCGTTGCTTGAACTCGAGAAATGTCCCTGAACCTTTCAAAGACAACAATAAGTCAAAAACACTTCATCTATACTGTTTTTAGCCAGACAACTGAGAAATATTCAAGTCTAAATTTAAAATTAATAATATCTCTCGTCTCTCTCTCTCTTTTTTTCTGTTAACTTATATTTTGACAATTTCTTTTTGTTGTCAGCCAATTTGATTTCCTTTTTTACCAATTCATGGAAACTAGTCGCTAACTGAAAAGTCATACAGAGTCAAATCCAGACAGTAAACACCTAAACCTAATAAATAAAGAAAAATTCATGTTATCTCATTTTATTATTGTCACCTTAATGACCATTATACACTACTCCACTCCACTAATCCCCTTTTTAATCATTAGTTTAGATATTAAACCGAAGTTAAAAAGAAAACAACAACAACCAGCCATAAATAATGAAACCACATAATATCTGAAAAATAATAGAAATAAAAGTACAATCCCTATGTGTTAATATAATACATGTGTTTTAAATTTAAACTAGATCTTGACCCGCTCGATCGAGCGGGTGTCAATTTTCATTTTTTTGTTTATACTAAATATTATATATGGTTTCCAATATGTATACTAATATAACATATTTAAAAATAACAATGTACTTAATTACATCGAATAATTTTTTGCGTTGTACAGTAAATTACATGACCAATATTTATTGGACATCATATAAACAAATCAAACATTTGTAAAATTAGATCATGCAA
>NC_079514.1:5918825-5931088 GCF_000801105.2 Raphanus sativus
GAGATAAGATTGTTTCCAAGAAAGAAACATCCTCCACTGGTACTTCTTTCTATCATCAGCACATCCTGCCCAATCAGCATCACAGTATCCCACCAAGTTCTTGTTGGAATTCTTCGAGTAATACACGCCCAAGCCTCTGTTCCTTTGACGTACTTGATGATCCTCTTAACTGCATTCAGGTGTGATACCTTTGGCTTAGCTTGATATCGTGCACACACACCGACACTGAATGACAAATCCGGTCGACTCGCAGTTAAGTACAAGACTGCCAATCATCCCTCGATAGAGCTTGACATCCACATCTTCTCCTGCTTCATCTCGTGCCAGCTTCAGTGATGTACTCATGGGTGTCTTAGACACTTTGGAGTTCTCCATACCAAATCGCTTTACCAAACTGTTAGCGTATGCACTCTGAGATATGAAGACACCTTTCTCTGACTGAGACACTTGAAGTCCAAGAAAGTACTTCAGTTCACCACACATGCTCATCTCAAACTCTTGAGTCATATTCTGAACAAACTCATCACCAGCTTCTGTGACGTGCCTCCAAAGATAATGTCATCCACATAGATTTGAACAATGATTATCTCTTTTCCAACTTCCTTGAAGAACAGCGTCTTGTCTATACTCCCTCTGATATACTCCGCTTCTAACAGAAACCTTGTGAGTCGTTCATACCATGCACGCGGTGCTTGCTTCAACCCATAAATGCTTTCTTCAGTCGATACACATAATCATGATGCACTGGGTCCTCAAATCCCTTTGGCTGCTCAACATAGACTTCCTCCTGAAGGACTCCATTGAGGAAAGCACTTTTCACATCCATTTGATGCACTTTGAAATTCAGAATGCACGCCATTCCCAGAAATAACCGAATGGATTCCAATCTTGCAACTGGGGCAAGGTTTCTTCAAAGTCTACTCCTTCAATCTGTGAGTATCCTTGAGCTACAAGCCTTGCCTTGTTACGAACTACTTCTCCATGCTCATCAGTCTTGTTCTTGAATATCCATTTAGTGCCAACCACGTTTACTCCTTTAGGTCTAGCAACCAGTTCCCACACATCGTTCCTGGTGAATTGCTCAAGTTCTTCCTCCATCGCGACAATCCAATATTCATCACGTAGTGCTTCAGTGTGTGTCTTAGGTTCTATTGATGAAACGAAACATGCGAACTGCACCATTTCTTTAAAGTTGATCACCTTTCCACGCGTTTTTCGTCCTTCTTCAATCCTCCAATCACATCAGACTTCGAATGATTGCGATGAACTTGCTGAATCACTGGTTGCGGTACTGTATCTGAGATCGGACCTTCCTCAATGACTTCAGTCGCAGCTATGGATGATCCACCTTCTTCCTCTTCATCTGATCCCATGTCATCACCTACAACCACAGACAAATCATCAAATACAACATTAACTGATTCTTTAATTGATTCTGTCCGTTTGTTGTAGACTCGGTATGCTGAACTAGACTGTGCATAACCCAGAAAAAAATCCTTCATCACTTCTTGAGTCAAACTTCCAAGGTAGTCCTTGTCATTCAGTATGTAGCACCTGCATCCAAAACATGAAAGTAACTAAGATTAGGAGTTTTGCCTGTCCACATCTCATATGGTGTCTTTGTTGTCCCTTTTCTGACATACACACGGTTGATTGTGTAACACCGCCGTGCTGAGTGCTTCAGCCCAGAACCTCTTGGCTATCTTGTTTACCATGGAGCATTGCTCTTCCCATTTCCTGTAGAGTTCTATTTCTTTCGTTCAACCACTCCATTTTGCTGAGGTGTCCAAGGTGCTGCACTGGTGAGCTATTCCTCTTTGATTCAAGAAAGGTAGTCATGGCTTCATTCTCGAATTCTCCTCCATGATCACTGCGTATCTTCTTGATTCCTCCCTTTTCATTTATGTGTTGAAGCGCCCAGATTTTGAAACTTTCAGACACTTCTGACTTTTCCCTGAGAAACGACCCAAGTGAACCTGGTGTAGTCATCCACTAGTACAAAACGTACTTCTTTCCTCCGATACTCTCGGTTTGCATAGGACCCATGAGATCCATGTGAACTAGATCCAATGGTGCCTTTGCCTGAACATCTGGTACCTTTTTTGTGTTGTATCTTGACTTGCTTTCCTCATTGCATGCACCACACACAATCTTGTCATCGATCTTGAGTTTGGGTACTCCTCGAACCAAGTCGTTGCACACTAGATTCGTTAGATTCCTGAAGTTCATATGTCCCAAACGTCTGTGCCATAGATCAATATTCCCTTGAGCTGACAAGCACTTAACCTTCTTTTCCCACATGTAGCAGTTATTGCCAGATCTCACACCTTGTAGTACTGTTACACCCATGTTGGTTTATGGCACGACAATCAATTGCTGAGAAGCACACCGTAAGTCCGTCATCACACAGTTGACTCAGCTGATCAGATTAGCCTTTAATCCTTTGACAAAGTAGACATTCACCAATTTAGGTACTTCTGAGTTACACGTTGTACCTTTGCCTTGAATGACACCACATCCTCCATCTCCAAAGGTTACCTTTCCTCCTTTTTACTTTTGACACTTTGTCTAGATACTCAATTTTCCTGTCATGTGTCTAGAGCATCCACTGTCGAAGTACCATGGTTTCTCAGATTCAGAATCACTTGACACTCGCGCCATGTTTACATCGTATGGTGCTTCTCGGCTCAGTCACTATCTTAGGATACAAGTCGTTTTCTTCATCCAGCCTCGAGAAGTCTCCTATTCTCCAAAACTTGTGTTGTCTCCATACTGTTTGACCTGTTCCATTCCAGATACTTGTAGCAATATCTCTTGTAATGACCAAACTTCCCACAGAAGAAACATCCACTTATCTGAGCTGGAGTAGTTTGTGTCTTAGCTTCTTCAGCATGCGCAAAACCTCCAGACACAAAGCGTGTTTGTACCTGTTGAGCTATTCTGTCTTCCAGTGTAACCAAGTCCCATCAATGAGTTTTCAGTTCTTCCACTGCTCAGAATCTTGTCAAGTTGCTTGGTTCCCGTGAGCATCTTAATCTTCCGATATTGCTGATCTAATTCAGCTTGAAGATCAGCTGCTCTCTTTCTTTCAGCCAGTATTTTTTCTGAGCTCGTCCGCTTGCTTAGACAGGACCAATTTTTCTTTAATCAGATTCACACTTTCCTTAGCCAACTCAGCTTCTCTGTTGAGGTCATCCTTCAACACTTGTACTTCAACTTCCAGTCGTGCCTTCTCTTTAGCCAATGCCAAATTCTCTGTTCCCAGCTTCACTAGCGTCTCTCGAACTTCCTTGTAGCTTTCATCTAAGTCATTTTCTTGCTCAGCCTCACTCTCAGATCCTGAGTCACACTCCACGATTCCTAGAAACGCCACAAAGTTGTTCACTTCCTCTTCACTTTCGCTGTCGGACTCGCTGTCATTGATTCCTATCATGGATTTTTCTGGCTTTCTCCTACCATCCGACTCGCACTCAGCTTGAGTGTGTCCATATCCCTTGCAGTTATGACACTGAATCTCTCTTCTTTTCACTGTGGGACACTCAGTTCGAAAGTGACCATACCCCTTGCATTCATAGCACTTAGCATCATTCTTCCTGTAGTTCTTCTCTGGCTCAGACGTCTTCCTACCTTGGCTAAACTTCTTCTGCCCATTCTCCACTTTTCGTAGAGCTCTATCAAACCTTCTGACCAGGAGACTCACAGGGTCGTTATCATCCATAGGCTCCTTTTCAACTGATGCAAGCGCAATTCCTTTTTCCTTCATTCCACCAGACACACTAGCTACTTCCATCTCATGAGCTTGTAACATTCCAACCACTTCATCAAATGTCATCTCGTCAGTGTTACAGGAGACGGTCATAGCTGCTTTGTATGCCATGAACTTAGACGGCAGACACCTCAGGAACTTCTTCACAAGTTTCTTCTCTTTGTATTTCTTCCCAAGTGTAAGTGCTTCTTGTGCTAGTGAGCTAATCTTTGAGCTGAAATCTCCAACAGATTCATTATCCTCCATCTTGAGCTCTTCAAATCTTGTTGCAAGCATATCCTTTCTAGAACTCTGAACCTTTGAGGTTCCTTCAAAATGCTTCTGCAGAATATCCCATGCATCCTTTGCTGCCTCGCATCCTTGAATTAGTTCAAACTGCTTCCTTGCTACACTGCAATGTATGACAGTTAGTGCACGAGCATTGAACTTAGCCATCTTGTTCTCATCATCAGTCCAGAGCTCCTCCAGTTTTGGAACGTCTGTTCCATCCTCGGCTCTTGCAACAGGTGATTTCCAACCAGATTCCACAGCCTTCCACGCCAATGGGTCAATACCCTTGATTGTAGCCTTCATGCGCGCCTTCTAGAATCCATAGTTTCCTACTTCAAGGATCACCTTGGAACTTATCACCAACTCGCGATAGCTATCCATCTTACTCCGCAGGATCTACCTGTTTAAATAAACAAAGCACAGATACCTGCTCTGATACCAATTGTTAATGTAAGATAAACAAGCTACGCTATGTAGAACACACAGTAGTACAGGGTTATTCAATTCCAAGAAATACGACTATATTTATTCTTTCAAAAGCTCTTACACGTTCTTCTTAAAAGCAATAAATCAAACAAGCTCAAGACAAACCTCGACTTGTTTGCTAGTCAACTCGTTCAGAGATCTAAGACAGACTCTGAACCACCTAAGCTCTTAACCCCTAGATGCTTTGCTTCTCCTTCTTAGGACGTACAAACCTCTCTATTGCTAAAAGCTCTCCCTGTGTGTTAACCGGCAACACATTGCCAACGCTTCCTTTATATATCTTTCAGGAAGCCCTAGATCTAATCTATCTACCCAATGGAAACTTTCCATTTCTTCTACTTCAGCGAATAAGCCAATCTTCCTTTTCTTTTTAGATCGATTGCTTCTTCTTCAAGTCTTCCTTTAATGTCCCTCTTCATTAAATCTTCTTTTAATGCATCGGTCTTGATACGTGCTTCTCACGAACCACCTCTCTGATGTAGTAGTTCATGTCACTCTTCATGAACTACTTCAGCTCTGCTACATCATCGTCTTCCCATACACCTTCAGAATGTTCTGTGAACCTATCGGATCTGATCACTAATGTTCATCATCAAGTCTTAATAGTAATAGCAACTGATCGATCTATAAAAGAAGAATCTCTAGGAAAGTGGGTTGATCTACCTGTGTGTTTTGAGTTCTAGACTTGTACCATAATCGAATCTGAATAAATGTTTAGTTCGCGCTTGTTAATACCCGAATCAAGCACCCTAGACTAGTTTCTTATCAACCTGAAAACCTAAATAAATCTGTTATTTTTTTGTCACGCTTTCTTTCTAGTTTAGATTCATTGATTGTTTTATCTTAATATTGATTTCAAAAAATAAAATGTAAATTAATCATCTGAAAATTAAATCTAAAATATTATAATCACCACTGTTATATTATAGTAGCAAAGATCCAAACTGGATTGGGTTTTGTATATTTTCATAATTACTGAATTAGCGTATAAATAATTTGTCTTATAAAGACGCACGAGAGATGCAGAGGAATAGCGTTGAAGATTTTAATTTTGGAAGTTTCTACGAGACTAGACCGTTGTTTGTTAACCGAAATTGCTGCTGTACGTTCTTGTTCTGTAGAGCACGCTTCGGCTTTAGCTTATATAGAGATAATGACGTTAATATTAGAGATAACTATGACTATAACTTGGTCATTATCTACTCATGTAAATCTTGTGTATATATACCTTGCATTGTACGTTAATAAGACGAACACATTACATTCTATTTTATGGTATCAGAGCTATACGATTTCTGAAACCTATTTTTTTTTTTTTTTTTTTTTTTTTTTTTTCGTTTCCGCAAACCTAATTCCTTATTCTACTTCTATTTTTCGTGGTTGTCTCCTTGATAATCATGGCTGCATCTTCTGCTTCTACTACTACGGATACTGCCGGTTCTATTACTTCTGGGAATCTGGCTTCTACTAATCCCTACTATTTGCATCCTTCCGATAATCCGGGAGCCCTAATTACACCGGTGTTACTTCGTGGTGATAACTACTCTGAATGGGCAGTTGAGTTTTGGAATTCTCTCCAAGCTAAACAAAAGATAGGGTTTCTCGACGGAACTATTCAAAAACCGACGACTAACCCTGATCTTGCTCGATGGACGTCTACCAATTCTATGATTGTTGGATGGATGCGTACATCTATTGATCCACAAGTTCGCTCTACTGTCTCTCACGTTGCAGATGCCTCAAAGCTATGGGAGTCACTTAAGCAACGATTCTCAGTCAAGAACAGTGTCCGTAAGCACCTAGTCGAAGACGAGATTACTAACTGCAAGCAGAATGGTCAAACCGTTCTTGAATATTTTGGACGGCTCTCTAAACTCTGGGAAGAGCAACAAACCTTCAGGTCCATTACTCCTTGCACTTGCGACGCTGCTACTGATCTTGATAAGGAACGTGAGGATGCTAAAATTCATAAATTTTTGTTTGGTCTCGATGGAGTTCGTTTTGGCTCTATCAGATCTCTCATCATTGATGAAGATCCCTTACCTGACCTTAATATTGTTTACTCACGGGTCATAAGAGCTGAGCAACATCTCAACAATATGCGATCCGTTGATGTTAAACAAGATGCTATCGGTTTCTCGGTTAAATCAGATTCTACGGTTCCAGCTTCATCGCCCTCTGTTTCTGCAACTCCATACCGTAACAGAGACGCCAACCGTTCTTGTACACACTGCAAGCGTACCGGACATGAAGCCTCTGAGTGCTTTCTCCTACATGGTTATCCGGAATGGTTTCTCGAACAACAACGTTCGCGGGGTACTTCGGGTCCAAGCAACAGAGGTCGCGGCGGTCGTCTCTCTACTTCCGGCGGACGTGGTCGCGGTCGTGCCACTTCTGCAGCAGCTGTTAATACTGCTCCTACCTCTACTACTACTTCCGATCAGATATCAGCACTGATCAACCTACTTCAAACTCAACAAAACCAACTCTCAGTCGATCGTCTCTCTGGTATTACACATACTTCTGACGTTATTTTGGATACAGGTGCATCGCACCATATGACCGGAGATCTTTCTCTTCTACGAGATGTTATACCTATTACTCCCTCTCCGGTTACTTTTCCCGATGGAACAGCTTCTCGGGCTACAATGATCGGAACTCTACCATTGAGCAAGGATTATTTCCTAATCAATGTGTTATACGTTCCGAACTTTACTTGCACACTAATCTCTGTATCCCGTCTTCTTAAACAAACTGGATGTATTGCCATATTCACTGACACATTGTGTTTACTGCAGGACCGTTTTACGAGGACCCTGATTGGAGCCGGTGAAGAGAGAGAGGGGGTCTACTACTATAAAGGAGTCTCAGTTGCTCGATCAAGTCAAACACGCGGCGATAACCTTTCACCTACTGTTTTATGGCATCGACGACTTGGACATCCGTCTCCTAAAGTGCTTTCTACATTGCCTGCGTTTTCTGATACTAAAGTTGTTTTAGATGATACACACTCGTGTGACATTTGTTTTCGTTCTAAACAAACTCGATCTGTTTTTCCCGAAAGTAGTAATAAAGCTTCGGCACCTTTTGCTTTAATTCATGTCGATGTCTGGGGTCCTTATCGCACTCCTGCATCTTGCGGTGCCGCTTATTTCCTGACCATAGTGGACGATTACTCTCGCGCCGTCTGGACTTATCTGATGTTGGAGAAATCAGAAGTTCAAGGCTTGATTAAAAATTTTTGCGCCATGTCTGAGAAACAATTCGGTCACGTTGTTAAAGCTATCCGCTCAGACAACGGTACTGAGTTTATGGTGCTCAAATCGTTTCTTAACCAACAAGGAATCCAGCATCAAACATCTTGCGTTGATACACCACAACAAAACGGTCGCGTCGAACGCAAGCATCGTCATATCCTTAATGTTGCCCGAGCACTTTTGTTTCAGGCTAATCTACCTACTACATTCTGGGGCGAGAGTATTCTCACGGCTGCTTACTTGATCAATCGTACTCCAACGCCTCTCCTTAAGGGACAAACGCCATACAGTCTTCTCTACGGTTCGGCTCCATCATATGACTCTCTCCGTACCTTCGGTTGTTTGGCTTACGCTCACAAGAAGGATCGTACGAAAGATAAGTTTTCTTCACGAAGTCGCAAATGTCTGTTCGTTGGCTATCCTTATGGCAAAAAGGCATGGCGCCTCTATGACATTGACGACAACGTCTTCTTCTCTAGTCGCGATGTTATCTTCATCGAAGATCAGTTCCCTGGTATCCCTGCAGATACTTTTGTTTCCCCTACTTCTATATCTCCTCCTGAGCTTGCTTTCGATGATATAGATTTATTACATGATCCTCCCTCTACTACAACTAATACCCCGCCTACATTGCCACCTAATGATGCTACTACTTCGTTACCCTTATCATCATCTCTTCCTTCACCTGATACTACTCCCTCATTACCTTTACCCTTACCATCACCACCTTTCCCAATATCCTCTCCTGCATCACCACTACCATCATCCTCTCCATCGCCACTATCTTCACCTCCACCTCCTTCCTCTCCCTCGCACACCACTACTGGTGCTCCGACTCCTACATCTCCTACATCTCCTGGTCTTCCTCAACTTCTTGGACGAGGGAAGCGCGTCTCAAAACCCTCTGTTCTTCTTAAAGATTACGTCGTTAACGCTACTTGCACTACTCTACCCCCCTCTCTCGACACATCGGCTTCCTCTCCTGGTTCTACGACTACGGTCTCAGGTACACCTTATCCAATATCTACATATCTCTCTCGAGCTAACTTTTCCGCAGGCCACTTGGCGTTTCTTGCGGCTATTACATCCAACGTTGAACCTCGAAACTACAAGGAGGCTTCTCTTGATGACGTCTGGAATGATTCTATGACTGATGAATATACTGCTCTTGAGGACCAACATACTTGGGACGTTACACCTCTGCCTCCAGGCAAGAAAGCGATCGAGTGTCAATGGGTCTATCGATACAAATATGATGCTAATGGCAAGATTATTCGCCATAAGTCTCGTGTTGTCGCATGTGGTAATCGTCAACGCGAAGGTCTTGATTATACAGATACATTTGCTCCTGTTGCCAAACCAACTACTATCCGTTTGTTTCTTCAACTAGCTGCTGCGTACAAGTGGGAGCTCCATCAAATGGATGTTCATAACGCATTCTTGCATGGTGACTTAAAGGAGGAGGTCTATATGAAATTCCCTCCTGGCTTTGAGAATCCGGATCCTACTAAGGTGTGCAAGCTTCGAAAATCAATTTACGGTCTAAAGCAATCTCCTCGATGCTGGTTTGAGAAGCTTCGGACTGCTCTACTACAATACGGCTTTGAACAGAGCACCTCTGACTACACACACTTCGTCTTCATTAAAGGCTCTACGAGTCTTCATATACTCGTCTATGTTGACGACTTTGTCATTGCTGGCAATGATATATCTGTTCTGCAGCGTTTCAAGAACTATCTCTGTAAATGCTTTCATATGAAGGACCTTGGTAAGCTTAAGTATTTTCTCGGTATTGAGATTGCTCGTAGTGGTGATGGCATCTTTCTTTCTCAGCGAAAGTATGCACTAGATATTGTAGCAGAGGCTGGCTTGCTGGGTGCAAAACCTGCGTCGGTTCCTATCGCTCTCAATCATAAACTTGCAGTTCAAGCTTGCCCAAACTTTGCCAATCCCGCAGCATACCGACGGTTGGTGGGCAGACTGATCTATCTGTCTTTTACACGGCCTGATCTCAGCTATACAGTCCACCTTCTCTCTCAGTTTATGCAGTCGCCACTTCAGGTTCATTGGGATGCCGCTCTGCAGGCAGTTCGCTATCTTAAAGGAACTCCAGATCATGGTGTTCTTCTTCGGTCCGACTCTGATCTTACGGTAACAGCTTACTGCGACTCTGATTGGAACTCCTGCCCTCTCACCAGACGTTCACTCAGTGCGTACATTGTTCTTTTGGGCAATTCTCCTATATCTTGGAAGACTAAGAAGCAAGACACTGTCTCTATGTCTTCTGCCGAAGCCGAGTATAGATCCATGTCGTATGCACTCAAGGAACTCAAATGGATCAAGAAGCTTCTCACATCATTTGGCGTTAAGCATTCTACTCCTATGCGATTGTACTGCGATAGTAAGGCCGCTATTTATATTGCTGCTAACCCGGTCTTTCATGAGCGCACCAAACATGTCGAATCCGATTGTCATGCCGTCCGCGAAGCTGTTCAGGCAAAGCTGATCACGACTGAACACATATCTACAAAGGAGCAGCCCGCCGACCTTCTAACCAAACCGTTGCCTTCTACTACATTTCGTTATTTGCTTTCCAAGTTGGAGATTCATAATCTCTCACCTCCAACTTGAGGGGGGGTATAGAGATAATGACGTTAATATTAGAGATAACTATGACTATAACTTGGTCATTATCTACTCATGTAAATCTTGTGTATATATACCTTGCATTGTACGTTAATAAGACGAACACATTACATTCTATTTTAGCTTACGTGTTCTTCTTTGGCTGCCTTTCTCAACACGTTAGAGCATGGTGGTCAAGTCGAGATGGCGTTTGAGTTGTGTATAGAGACTCCGTTGGAAGAAACTATCAAACCAGAGAGAAGAGAGAATGTGCATGTTCTTAAGACCAAAGCAGCCATGATGCTCAGAAGAAGCTTGCCTGACTAAAGAGATCTCGGGACAAGATCGAGCTTGTCAAGTTACATGGAATAGCTATTGAAAAAAGAGTTTAACTAGTCTAAATTGTACATATAGAGTGGTCATTTATTTTAGTTCGTTTTGAGTATATATTGTGAAATATCAAACTAAGTTCTACATCGAATAATTAGAAAAGAAATGTCTGATATCTAAAAAGAAGTCTAACTCTAATTAGTACGAGACCTTTTGGGATGGAAACCAAAAGTAAATTCATGCGGACTTGCCATTAAGGCCCAAAGTGGACAATATCGTACTAATCGGATAGATAGAGTTGGACATGGGCTTTCAAAATCCCAACAATTGGTATCAGAACCAGGTTTGACGAAGAGATGTAAGAAGACCAAAATACTCTTTAAGTAAGAACGGGTAAAAGAGGAGAAAGAATGTCTCAGAAACGTTAAAAGATCATAAAACCTGTGATATTCTCAAAGGAATGAAAAGAATGTGAGAAGCATTCTCAAAAAAAAAAAAACACACACACGAGATGAATGATCCTTAGTTTGAGGGGGAGAATGTGAAATATCAAACTAAGTCCCACATCGAATAATTAGAAAAGAAGTGTCTGATATATAAAGAGAAGTTCAACTCTAATTAGTACGAGACCTTTTGGGATGGAAACCAAAAGTAAATCCATGCGGACTTGCCATTAAGACCCAAAATGGACAATATCGTACTAATCGGATAGATAGAGTTGGACATGGACTTTCACAATCCCAACATATATAAAGATGCTAGATAATTCATTCAAAACAAAAGGATAGATAATTCAATTTTATTAAGATAACTAGATGATGGCACGCACACTTGTACAAACTAATATATATCCATCTAATTAAAAAATTAATATTTTAATTTAATTTAATTAATTCTTTTCAAATATTAAATTAATCAGAATATATAATTTTTTATTACAACACAATACTTAACAAAATATTTCAGTTATTCTATCATCAAACCACACATGTAAAAAGATATCATCAACATAATAACTTAATAAAGTTTTGTTAATACTGATAGGTAACATAAAAGATAAATCTATAAAAACCTATGAAATCAATCCTCCCTTTATCAAAATCTTAATTGCAATTTTATGAATTTTTTAATCGGAATTTATACTGACAACTATTAACAAAATCTTCAATAATTAAAAACATACTTCTATTTAACTAAACTTTTATAAACTAAAAGTAATAAATGATATATGTCTAGTAAAATCTGGATTTGTTTTAATTTTAACGAAAACAAATTATATTCTCTGGACTCACATTTTTGATTGGTACGATAATTCAGTGATATAAAAGAGAAACAAGCTTCTTTTTAAAAAATAATTAATAAACAATATTAAATGATATAATATTACTAAAATAAACGTAAGATGAACAAAACTACAATAATAATTATCCTGAGTATGAAAAAATATTTATTAAATAATCCCTAAAAATCTTTTAAGACTAACAATTCAAAAAGTTATTTATTACAAATAACGCGTCCACCTAAATCAT
>NC_079514.1:5931188-5932494 GCF_000801105.2 Raphanus sativus
TCTCTTTTAATAGAGAAGATAACACAATTCATTAAACTAAATACACCAAGACTTTAAAACTTAACCAAATCATTTCTATGTCATTAATATCATTTTTTTACATTTTCTTATTAATCATAAAATTAAATTTTCTATCTAATAATATCTATTATACATAAGTTAAAATCAAGTATTAATATTACAAATAGATACTATTGAACTATATTAAGTTACAACAAAACTAAAATATAAAAGATGATATATTTTAGTAAGTATCTCGCCATTGGGATTAACAAATTTAGATTCGTTTCTTAACATAATTTTTACTTAAACTAAAATTAGAATATTAATGATACACTTAGTGAGTATCTAACCAATTAAGGTTGTCTTAGTTAGTTGGGATGAAGGCTCAAATATTCAGTATCTACCTACTGAGGAATTACAAGACTTGTTGAAAACCCTATAAATATTGGCATATAAACATCAAATACCTCTGTTAGTTTGACACCGGGAGTTCAAATTTTTGGATTCCGTCAACTTTGTGGTCTACTAAAACCACATATCCACATAAAAAGTTTAATGCCAAGGAATCAAAGACCTACTTTCCAGTTCAGGGTCATCATTCATTTACTCTTTTGTTTTTTAATTTTTGTTATTAAAGCTTGATTGACAGATTATTAATATAAGTATTATGATCATTATTATCCATTCAAAATTTATTACAAAACATTTAGAAAAGCATTTACAAAATGCTAATGTTCTCTAAACTTCAGTAACCCAAAGATCGGTTTTGCTAAAGCAGCACCATAAGACACAAAAAGAAGAAAACATTATATTAAAGTTTATGAAGATGACCCGTAAGCATATCTATACTATTATCTATGAAGTGATTCTACTTACTTGTCATATTGTCCATAATTTTAGCTATTTTTGCTTATTTGTCATTGTTTATTGCTTATTACTTATATTTTCCATATTTTTAAGTAAATTACATATTTTTATATTTTTAATAATTTTAGTTTGGTTTATTTATCACATTTTCCATAATTTAAGTTATTTATTTATTTGTCATATTTTGAATAATTTTAGTTGGTAATTTTAGATTTGCTTACTTGTCATGCACTCCATAATTTTAAGTTATTTTGCTTATTTTTCATGTTTTGTTATTCTTACAAACTTATTTGCCATTTTGCTTACGTGTCATGTTCTTCATAATTTTAGCTAAATTTATTTATTTTTCATGGTTTATTGCTTATTGCTTATATTTTCCATATTTTTACGTGATTTTACTTATTTGTCATTTTTTATTGTTTATTGCTTATATTTT